>NC_088647.1:11618273-11815773 GCF_964019385.1 Sycon ciliatum
GCTGTAATGTAAGTGGTTGTATTGATTTCATTCAATGACCTAGAAACTTTGGCACTGCTGTGAAAACGTATGTGCAGCTATCACATAGGATCAGGATGGTCATTATTCAGGTGCTGAGCTTCAAACGGGAAGAAAGGTGAGAATATGTCAAATTTTGACCATATTTGACTACCTTTCAAATTTAATGCACCTCTCTATAAGATGACCCAGCTGTAATGTGAGTGATCGTATTGATTTAATTTTTTGTTTGCGTGTAGGCCGCTGGCACCCACATTCAATGACCTAGAAACTTTGGGCCTGCTGTGAATATTTTAGTCGCAAAGTGAAGATTCACGGCGACAAGCCTCAAACTTTTATTTTCAGCTTTCAGCAGCCCTGGGCGAGTTGTTTAGGGAAATGTGGCTTTTTTCTTGGTGCACCTCCCTATGTCCAGCTATACAAAAGGCTCAGGATAGTCAATTCAGGTGCTGAGCTTCAAACGGGAAAAAAGGTGAAAAATTGTCAAATTTTGACCATTTTTGACCACCTGTCAATTTACATGTACCTGTCTAAAACATGACCCAGTTGTAATAATAGTGCTCGCATTGATTTGATTTTTTTGTTTTCTTGTAGACCATTGGCAACCCCATGTAATGACCCAAAAAAGTTAACACTGATGTGAATACTTTAGTGACAAAGTGAAGAATCACGGCGAAAAGCCCCAAACTTGGAGATATTTTATTTTCATCTTTGAGCAGCCATGGGCGAGTTGTTTAGAGAAAAGTGGCTGTTTTTCTTTGTGCACCTCCCTATATCAGGCTATACGCTAACATTAAGTCGGTCATTGTCAGGGTTTGAGCTTCAACCAGGCAGTAAGGTGAGAAACTTTAGCACTGCTGTGAATACTTTAGTCGCAAAGTGAAGATTCACGGCGAAAAGCCCCAAACTTGGGGATATTTTATTTTCAGCTTTGAGCCGCCCTGGGTGAGTTGCTTAGAGAAATGTGGCTCTTTTTCTTGGTCCACCTCCCTATGTCAAGATATACGCAAAGATAAATATGGTCAATGTGAAGGTTTGAGCGTCTAACGCGCAGAATGGTGACCATTTATCAAATTTGGCCATTTTTGATCATCTGTCAATTTTAATGCACCTCTCTGAAACACGACCGAGCGGTAATGTGAGTTGTCACATTTATTTGATTTTTGGTTTCCTTGTAGGCCGCTGGAACTCACATTCAATCACCCAGAAACTTTGGCACTGCTGTGAATACTTTAGTCGGAAAGTGAAGATTCACGGCGAAAAAGCAACACAGTTGGAGATAGGTTATTTTCAGCTTTCAGCAGCCCTGAGCGAGTTGTTTAGTGAAATGTGGCTTCTTTTCTTCGTGCACCTCCCTACGTCCAGCTACACAACAAGATCAGGATAGTGATTTTTCAGGTATGCAGCTTCAAACGTGCAGAAAGGTGAGAAATAGTCAAATTTTCACCATTTCTGACCACCTGTCAATTTTAATGCACCTCTCTATAACACGACCCAGCTGTAATGGGAGTGGTCGTTTTGATTTGATTTTTGGTTTGCTTGTAGGCCGCTGGCACCCAGATTCAATGACCCAGAAACTGTAGCGCTGCTGTGAATACTTTAGTCGCAAAGTGAAGATTCACGGCGAAAAGTCACAAACTTTGAGATAGGTTTTTTCAGCTTTCAGCAGCCCTGGGCGAGTTGTTTAGAAAAACGTGGCTCTTTTTCTTGATGCACCTTCCTAAGTCCAGCTATACAACAAGATCAGGAATGTCATTGTTCCGGTTTTGAGATCAACCGAACAGAAAGATGAGAAATTGTCAAGTTTTGAACATTTTTGACCACCTGTCAATTTTAATGCACCTATCTATAACACGACCCAGCTGTTATGTGAGTGGTCGGATTGATTTGATTTTTGGGCTGCTTGTAGGCCGCTGGTACCCACATTCACTGGTCCAGAACCTTTGTCAGTGCTGTGAATACTTTAGTCGTAAAGTGAAGATTTACGGCGAAAAGCTCCAAACTTGGAGATATTTTTTTCTCACCTTTCAGCAGCCCTGAGGGAGTTGTTTAATGAAATGTGGCTCTTTTTCTTCCTGCACCTTCCTATATCTAGATTATATAACAAGCTCTGGATGGTCCTTTTTCAGGTTGTGAGGTCCAAGCGTGCAGAAAGGTGAGAAATTGTCAAATTTTGACCATATTTGACCACCTGTCAATTTTAATGCACCTCTCTATAACACAACCCAGCTGTAATGTGAGTGGTCGTATTGATTTGATTTTTGGTTTGGTTGTTGGCCGCTGGCACCCACATTAAATGACCTAGAAAATGTAGCAGTGCTGTGAATACTTTAGTCGCAAAGTGAAGATTCACGGCGAAAGGTCCCAAACTTGGAGATAGGTTATTTCCAGCTTTGAGCAGCCCTGGGCGAGTTGTTTAGAGATATGTGGCTGTTTTTCTGATGCACCTCCCTATTTCCAGCTGCACAACAAGATCAGCATAGTGATTTTTCAGGTTTTCAGCTTCAAACGTGCAGAAAGGAGAGAAAATGTCAAATTTTGACCATTTTTGACCACCTGTCAATTTTAATGTACCTGTCTATAACATGACCCAGCTGTAATAATAGTGCTCGCATTGATTTGATTTTTTATTTTATTGTACGCCAAAATGGTAACACTGATGTGAATACTTTAGTCACAAAGGGAAGATTCACGGCGAAAAGCCCCAAACTTGGAGATAATCCATTTTCAGCTTTGAGCAGCCCTCGGTGCACCTCCCTATATCAGGCTATATGCCAAGATTAAGTAGGTCATTGTCAAGGTTTGAGCTTCAAACAGGCAGTTAGCTGAGAAATTGTCAAATTTTGTCCATGTTTGACCACCTGTCAATTTTAATGCACCTCTCTCTAACATGATCCAACTGTAATGTGGGTGGTCGCATTGATTTGATTTTTGGGTGGCTTGTAGGCTGCTGACACCCACATTCAATGACCCAGAAACTGTAGCACTGCTGTGAACACTTTAGTCGCAAAGTGAAGATTCACGGCGAAAAGCCCCAAAGTTGGAGATATATTATTGTCAGCTTTGAGGAGCACTGGGCGAGTTGTTTAGAGAAATGTGGCTCTTTTTCTTGGTGCACCTCCCTATATCAAAATACAGTAAAACCTGTAACTAACGACCACCCCTTGGTGCCCGGAAAAGTGGTCGTTAGTGGCAGGTGGTCTTTAGTTAGAGGTTTGCACCGCGCGACCATACATGTATATGGATCCCATTATATGATATGTATGTCAAAATGCAGATAATACAATCCCCCACCACTTACGCACTGACATTCTTCTTTTAGATCATACAACACTTGGAGAGAGAGAAAATCAAGTTTTTTATACACCCGAAGCGATACGCCTTTTGACACGTATGTCGACTCACTGGGTTTCCAGAGCAGCGCTGGCCTGGCCAGGCAGTGCACTAGTCACTATCGACTCCATCCTCATCTGTGTGCGACTACACTGGCAACTGGTATCAGTGTGTAGATCTACAGACTGTCAGTGGAAACTCAGTCGCTCCGACTTGGATGCAGTGTAGCGTAAACTGTAATGGTGTGTACCAGTACGTGATGCGGCGATGTTGCGAGTTTTCGCACCTTTCACTGTAGACTTTTATCCGCCATCGTATCCTGGCCTGTGTTCCGTACAGCTGAGTACATGCTAGCTAGCCAGCACAGACTGTCCGCGTGACCTGGTGTAGTGGTGAGTCTGGTGACTGAGCTGTGTGATTGCACTTCGACAGAGAGCCGCTCAGTCTTAGTTTCTCCTTCGAGTAGTAACATCGATCAAAGAGCGCTTTGGATGCGCTCTCCAAGACGTTTCCTATCATGTTTGTTCTGGACAGCACTTGAAATTATGACAGGTGTAGTGCAATCCACACTGATTCCACAGTAAAAATGAGACTGCGCTCATTTGTCCAGCTGTAGTATCGAAACGACCATGGAAAATCATCAAAATTTCGAGAAGGAGCTTCAAGCAATGTTTGATTTGCTACATCGCAGTCGCTAGTTACGGGTCAAAATTCGACATTGGGACAAGAAAAGGCGGTCGCTGGTCGCGTTCAGCAGGTAGTCGCTAGTCACAGTGCATTTTGTATACGCCAAGATAAAGATGGTCATTGTCAAGGTTTAAGCTTCAAACGGGCAGTATGGTGACCAATTGTCAAATTTTGACCATTTTTGACCATCTGTCAATTTTAAAGCACCTCTCTAAAACACGACCCAGCTGTAATGTGAGTTGTCGCATTGATTTGATTTTTGGTTTGCTTGTAGGCCGCTGGCACCCACGTTCAATGACCCAGAAACTGTAGCAGTGCTGTGAATACTTGAGTCGCAAAGTGAAGATTCACGGCGACAAGCCCCAAACTTGGAGATAGGTTCTTTTCAGCTTTCAGCAGCCCTGGACTATTTGTTTACAGAAATGTGGCTTTTTTTCTTGGTGCACCTCCCTATGTCCAGCTATAAAACAGGATCAGGATGGTCAGTATTCAGGTGCTGAGCTTCAACCGGAAAGAAGGGTGAGTAATTGCCGAATTTTGTCCATATTTGACCACCTGTCAATTTTGATGCACATCTCTATAACATGACCCAGCTGTAATGTGAGTGGTCGTATTGATTTCATTTCTTGTTTGCTTGTAGGCCGCTGACACCTACATTCAAAGACCAGGAAACTTTGGCACTGGTGTGAATACTTTAGTCGCAAAGTGAAGATTCACGGCGACAAGACCCAAACTTGGAGATAGGTTATTTTCAGCTTTCAGCAGCCCTGGCGGATTTGTTTAGAGAAATGTGGCTTTTTTCTTGGTGGACCTCCCTATGTCCAGCTATAAAATAGGATCAGGATGGTCATTATTCAAGTGCTGAGCTTCAAACAGGAAGAAAGGTGAGAAATTGTCAAATTTTGACCATATTTGACCACCTGTCAATTTTATCGCACCTCTCTATAACATGACCCAGCTGTAATGTGAGTGGTCGTATTATTTTCATTTTTTGCTTGCTTGTAGCCCGCTGGCGCCCACATTAAATGATCTAGAAATTTTGGCACAGCTGTGAATACTTTATTCGCAAAGTGAAGATTCACGGCGACAAGCCCCAAACTTGGAGATAGGTTCTTTTCAGCTTTCAGCAGCCCGGGGCGAGTTGTTTAGAGAAATGTGGCTTTTTTCTTGGTGCACCTCCCTATGTCCAGCTATAAAACAGGATCAGGATGGTCATTATTCAAGTTCTGAGCTTGAACCGGGAAGAAAGGTGAGAGATTGTCAAAATTTGACCATATTTGACCACCTGTCAATTTTAATGCATCTCTCAATAACATGACCCAGCTAAAATGTGAGTGGTCGTATTGATTTTATTTTTTGTTTGCTGTTAGGCCGCTGACATCCACATTCAATGGCCCAGAAATTTTTGCACTGCTGTGAATACTTTAGTCGCAAAGTGAAGATTCACGGCGACAAGCCCCAAACTTGGAGATAGGTTATTTTCAGCTTTCAGCAGCCCGGGCGAGTTGTTTAGAGAAATGTGGCTTTTTTCTTTGTGCACCTCCCTATGTCCAGCTATAAAACAGGATCAGGATGGTCATTATTTATGTTCTGAGCTTCAAACGGGAAGAAAGGTGGGAAATTGTCAAATTTTTTGACGACCTGTCAATTTTAATGCACGTCTTTATAACATGACCCAGCTGTAATGTCAGTGGTCATATTGATGTCATTTTTTGTTTGCTTGTAGTTGGCTGATACCCACATTCAATGACCCAGAAACTTTGGAACTGCTGTGAATACTTTAGTTGCAAAGGGAAGATTCACGGCGACAAGCCGCAAACTTGGACATAGGTTATTTTCAGCTTTCAGCAGCCCTGGCGGAGTTGTTTAGAGAAATGTGGCTTTTTTCTTGCTGTACCTCCCTATGTGCAGCTATTAAACAGGATCATGATGGTCATTATTCAGAAGCTGAGCTTGAAACGGGAAGAAAGGTGAGAAATTGTCAAATTTTGACCATATTTCACCACCTGTCAATTTTAATGCACCTCTCTATAACATGACCCAGCTGTAATGTGAGGGGTCGTATTGATTTAATTTTTTGCTTGCTTCTAGACCGCTGGCGCCCACATTCAATGACCTGGAAACTTTGGCACTGCTGTGAATACTTTATTCGCAAAGGAAAGATTCACGGCGACAAGCCGCAAACTTGAATGTAGGTTATTTTCAGCTTTCAGCAGCCCTGGGCGAGTTGTTTAGAGAAATGTGGCTTTTTTTCTCGGTGCACCTCCCTATGTCCAGCTATAAAATAGGATCAGGATGGTCATTATTCAAGTGCTGAGCTTCAAACAGGAAGAAAGGTGAGAAATTGTCAAATTTTGACCATATTTGACCACCTGTCAATTTTATCGCACCTCTCTATAACATGACCCAGCTGTAATGTGAGTGGTCGTATTATTTTCATTTTTTGCTTGCTTGTAGCTCGCTGGCACCCACATTCAATGATCTAGAAATTTTGGCACTGTTGTGAATACTTTATTCGCAAAGTGAAGATTCACGGCGACAAGCCCCAAACTTGGAGATAGGTTCTTTTCAGCTTTCAGCAGCCCGGGGCGAGTTGTTTAGAGAAATGTGGCTTTTTTCTTGGTGCACCTCCCTATGTCCAGCTATAAAACAGGATCAGGATGGTCATTATTCAAGTTCTGAGCTTGAACCGGGAAGAAAGGTGAGAGATTGTCAAAATTTGACCATATTTGACCACCTGTCAATTTTAATGCATCTCTCAATAACATGACCCAGCTGTAATGTGAGTGGTCGTATTGATTTTATTTTTTGTTTGCAGTTAGACCGCTGGCATCCACATTCAATGGCCTAGAAATTTTGGCACTGCTGTGAATACTTTAGTCGCAAAGTGAAGATTCACGGCGACAAGCCCCAAACTTGGAGATAGGTTATTTTCAGCTTTCAGCAGCCCGGGGCGAGTTGTTTAGAGAAATGTGGCTTTTTTCTTGGTGCAGCTCCCTATGTCCAGCTATAAAACAGGATCAGGATGGTCAATATTTATGTTCTGAGCTTCAAACGGGAAGAAAGGTGAGAAATTGTCAAATTTTGACCATATTTGACCACCTGTCCATTTTAATGCATCTCTCTATAACATGACCCAGCTGTAATGTGAGTGGTCGTATTGATTTCATTTTTAGTTTGCTTGTAGGCCGCTGGCACCCACATTCAATGGCTTAGAAATTTTGGCACTGCTGTGAATACTTTAGTCGCAAAGTGAAGATTCACGGCGACAAGCCCCAAACTTGGAGATAGGTTATTTTCAGCTTTCAGCAGCCCTGGGCGAGTTGTTTAGAGAAATGTGGCTTTTTTTCTTGGTCCACCTCCCTATGTCCAGCTATAAAACAGGATCAGGATGGTCATTAATTATATTCTGAGCTTGAAACGGGAAGAAAGGTGAGAAATTGTAAAATCTTGACCATATTTGACCACCTGTCCATTTTAATGCATCTCTCTATAACATGACCCAGCTGTAATGTGAGTGGTCGTATTGATTTCATTTTTTGTTTGCTTGTAGGCCGCTGTCACCCACATTCAATGACCTAGAAATTTTGGCACTGCTGTGAATACTTTAGTCGCAAATGGAAGGTTCACGGCGACAAGCCCCAAACTTTGAGATAGGTTATTTTCAGCTTTCAGCAGCCCTGGGCGAGTTGTTTAGAGAAATGTGGCTTTTCATCCTGGTGCACCTCCCTATGTCCAGCTATAAAACAGGATCAGGATGGTCATTATTCAAGTTCTGAGCTTGAAACAAGAAGAAAGGGGAGAAATTGTCAAATTTTGACCATATTTGCCCACCTGTCCATTTTAATGCATCTCTCTATAACATGACCCAGCTGTAATGTGAGTGGTCGTATTGATTTCATTTTTTGTTTGCTTGTAGGCCTTTGTCACCCACATTCGATGGCCTCGAAATTTTGGCATTTCTGTGAATACGTTAGTCGCAAAGTGAAGATTCACGGCGACAAGCCCCAAACTTGGAGATAGGTTATTTTCAGCTTTCAGCAGCCCGGGCGAGTTGTTTAGAGAAATGTGGCTTTTTTCTTTGTGCACCTCCCTATGTCCAGCTATAAAACAGGATCAGGATGGTCATTATTTATGTTCTGAGCTTCAAACGGGAAGAAAGGTGGGAAATTGTCAAATTTTTTGACGACCTGTCAATTTTAATGCACGTCTTTATAACATGACCCAGCTGTAATGTCAGTGGTCATATTGATGTCATTTTTTGTTTGCTTGTAGTTGGCTGATACCCACATTCAATGACCCAGAAACTTTGGAACTGCTGTGAATACTTTAGTTGCAAAGGGAAGATTCACGGCGACAAGCCGCAAACTTGGACATAGGTTATTTTCAGCTTTCAGCAGCCCTGGCGGAGTTGTTTAGAGAAATGTGGCTTTTTTCTTGCTGTACCTCCCTATGTGCAGCTATTAAACAGGATCATGATGGTCATTATTCAGAAGCTGAGCTTGAAACGGGAAGAAAGGTGAGAAATTGTCAAATTTTGACCATATTTCACCACCTGTCAATTTTAATGCACCTCTCTATAACATGACCCAGCTGTAATGTGAGGGGTCGTATTGATTTAATTTTTTGCTTGCTTCTAGACCGCTGGCGCCCACATTCAATGACCTGGAAACTTTGGCACTGCTGTGAATACTTTATTCGCAAAGGAAAGATTCACGGCGACAAGCCGCAAACTTGAATGTAGGTTATTTTCAGCTTTCAGCAGCCCTGGGCGAGTTGTTTAGAGAAATGTGGCTTTTTTTCTCGGTGCACCTCCCTATGTCCAGCTATAAAATAGGATCAGGATGGTCATTATTCAAGTGCTGAGCTTCAAACAGGAAGAAAGGTGAGAAATTGTCAAATTTTGACCATATTTGACCACCTGTCAATTTTATCGCACCTCTCTATAACATGACCCTGCTGTAATGTGAGTGGTCGTATTATTTTCATTTTTTGCTTGCTTGTAGCTCGCTGGCACCCACATTCAATGATCTAGAAATTTTGGCACTGTTGTGAATACTTTATTCGCAAAGTGAAGATTCACGGCGACAAGCCCCAAACTTTGAGATAGGTTCTTTTCAGCTTTCAGCAGCCCGGGGCGAGTTGTTTAGAGAAATGTGGCTTTTTTCTTGGTGCACCTCCCTATGTCCAGCTATAAAACAGGATCAGGATGGTCATTATTCAAGTTCTGAGCTTGAACCGGGAAGAAAGGTGAGAGATTGTCAAAATTTGACCATATTTGACCACCTGTCAATTTTAATGCATCTCTCAATAACATGACCCAGCTGTAATGTGAGTGGTCGTATTGATTTTATTTTTTGTTTGCTGTTAGGCCGCTGGCATCCACATTCAATGGCCTAGAAATTTTGGCACTGCTGTGAATACTTTAGTCGCAAAGTGAAGATTCACGGCGACAAGCCCCAAACTTGGAGATAGGTTATTTTCAGCTTTCAGCAGCCCGGGGCGAGTTGTTTAGAGAAATGTGGCTTTTTTCTTGGTGCAGCTCCCTATGTCCAGCTATAAAACAGGATCAGGATGGTCAATATTTATATTCTGAGCTTCAAACGGGAAGAAAGGTGAGAAATTGTCAAATTTTGACCATATTTGACCACCTGTCCATTTTAATGCATCTCTCTATAACATGACCCAGCTGTAATGTGAGTGGTCGTATTGATTTCATTTTTTGTTTGCTTGTAGGCCGCTGGCACCCACATTCAATGGCTTAGAAATTTTGGCACTGCTGTGAATACTTTAGTCGCAAAGTGAAGATTCACGGCGACAAGCCCCAAACTTGGAGATAGGTTATTTTCAGCTTTCAACAGCCCTGGGCGAGTTGTTTAGAGAAATGTGGCTTTTTTTCTTGGTCCACCTCCCTATGTCCAGCTATAAAACAGGATCAGGATGGTCATTAATTATATTCTGAGCTTGAAACGGGAAGAAAGGTGAGAAATTGTAAAATCTTGACCATATTTGACCACCTGTCCATTTTAATGCATCTCTCTATATCATGACCCAGCTGTAATGTGAGTGGTCGTATTGATTTCATTTTTTGTTTGCTTGTAGGCCGCTGTCACCCACATTCAATGACCTAGAAATTTTGGCACTGCTGTGAATACTTTAGTCGCAAATGGAAGGTTCACGGCGACAAGCCCCAAACTTTGAGATAGGTTATTTTCAGCTTTCAGCAGCCCTGGGCGAGTTGTTTAGAGAAATGTGGCTTTTCATCCTGGTGCACCTCCCTATGTCCAGCTATAAAACAGGATCAGGATGGTCATTATTCAAGTTCTGAGCTTGAAACAAGAAGAAAGGGGAGAAATTGTCAAATTTTGACCATATTTGACCACCTGTCCATTTTAATGCATCTCTCTATAACATGACCCAGCTGTAATGTGAGTGGTCGTATTGATTTCATTTTTTGTTTGCTTGTAGGCCTTTGTCACCCACATTCGATGGCCTCGAAATTTTGGCATTTCTGTGAATACGTTAGTCGCAAAGTGAAGATTCACGGCGACAAGCCCCAAACTTGGAGATAGGTTATTTTCAGCTTTCAGCAGCCCGGGCGAGTTGTTTAGAGAAATGTGGCTTTTTTCTTTGTGCACCTCCCTATGTCCAGCTATAAAACAGGATCAGGATGGTCATTATTTATGTTCTGAGCTTCAAACGGGAAGAAAGGTGAGAAATTGTCAAATTTTTTGACGACCTGTCAATTTTAATGCACGTCTTTATAACATGACCCAGCTGTAATGTCAGTGGTCATATTGATGTCATTTTTTGTTTGCTTGTAGTTGGCTGATACCCACATTCAATGACCCAGAAACTTTGGAACTGCTGTGAATACTTTAGTTGCAAAGGGAAGATTCACGGCGACAAGCCGCAAACTTGGACATAGGTTATTTTCAGCTTTCAGCAGCCCTGGCGGAGTTGTTTAGAGAAATGTGGCTTTTTTCTTGCTGTACCTCCCTATGTGCAGCTATTAAACAGGATCATGATGGTCATTATTCAGAAGCTGAGCTTGAAACGGGAAGAAAGGTGAGAAATTGTCAAATTTTGACCATATTTCACCACCTGTCAATTTTAATGCACCTCTCTATAACATGACCCAGCTGTAATGTGAGGGGTCGTATTGATTTAATTTTTTGCTTGCTTCTAGACCGCTGGCGCCCACATTCAATGACCTGGAAACTTTGGCACTGCTGTGAATACTTTATTCGCAAAGGAAAGATTCACGGCGACAAGCCGCAAACTTGAATGTAGGTTATTTTCAGCTTTCAGCAGCCCTGGGCGAGTTGTTTAGAGAAATGTGGCTTTTTTTCTCGGTGCACCTCCCTATGTCCAGCTATAAAATAGGATCAGGATGGTCATTATTCAAGTGCTGAGCTTCAAACAGGAAGAAAGGTGAGAAATTGTCAAATTTTGACCATATTTGACCACCTGTCAATTTTATCGCACCTCTCTATAACATGACCCAGCTGTAATGTGAGTGGTCGTATTATTTTCATTTTTTGCTTGCTTGTAGCTCGCTGGCACCCACATTCAATGATCTAGAAATTTTGGCACTGCTGTGAATACTTTATTCGCAAAGTGAAGATTCACGGCGACAAGCCCCAAACTTGGAGATAGGTTCTTTTCAGCTTTCAGCAGCCCGGGGCGAGTTGTTTAGAGAAATGTGGCTTTTTTCTTGGTGCACCTCCCTATGTCCAGCTATAAAACAGGATCAGGATGGTCATTATTCAAGTTCTGAGCTTGAACCGGGAAGAAAGGTGAGAGATTGTCAAAATTTGACCATATTTGACCACCTGTCAATTTTAATGCATCTCTCAATAACATGACCCAGCTGTAATGTGAGTGGTCGTATTGATTTTATTTTTTGTTTGCTGTTAGGCCGCTGGCATCCACATTCAATGGCCTAGAAATTTTGGCACTGCTGTGAATACTTTAGTCGCAAAGTGAAGATTCACGGCGACAAGCCCCAAACTTGGAGATAGGTTATTTTCAGCTTTCAGCAGCCCGGAGCGAGTTGTTTAGAGAAATGTGGCTTTTTTCTTGGTGCAGCTCCCTATGTCCAGCTATAAAACAGGATCAGGATGGTCAATATTTATGTTCTGAGCTTCAAACGGGAAGAAAGGGGAGAAATTGTCAAATTTTGACCATATTTGACCACCTGTCCATTTTAATGCATCTCTCTATAACATGACCCAGCTGTAATGTGAGTGGTCGTATTGATTTCATTTTTTGTTTGCTTGTAGGCCGCTGGCACCCACATTCAATGGCTTAGAAATTTTGGCACTGCTGTGAATACTTTAGTCGCAAAGTGAAGATTCACGGCGACAAGCCCCAAACTTGGAGATAGGTTATTTTCAGCTTTCAGCAGCCCGGGCGAGTTGTTTAGAGAAATGTGGCTTTTTTTCTTGGTCCACCTCCCTATGTCCAGCTATAAAACAGGATCAGGATGGTCATTAATTATATTCTGAGCTTGAAACGGGAAGAAAGGTGAGAAATTGTAAAATCTTGACCATATTTGACCACCTGTCCATTTTAATGCATCTCTCTATAACATGACCCAGCTGTAATGTGAGTGGTCGTATTGATTTCATTTTTTGTTTGCTTGTAGGCCGCTGTCACCCACATTCAATGACCTAGAAATTTTGGCACTGCTGTGAATACTTTAGTCGCAAATGGAAGGTTCACGGCGACAAGCCCCAAACTTTGAGATAGGTTATTTTCAGCTTTCAGCAGCCCTGGGCGAGTTGTTTAGAGAAATGTGGCTTTTCATCCTGGTGCACCTCCCTATGTCCAGCTATAAAACAGGATCAGGATGGTCATTATTCAAGTTCTGAGCTTGAAACAAGAAGAAAGGGGAGAAATTGTCAAATTTTGACCATATTTGACCACCTGTCCATTTTAATGCATCTCTCTATAACATGACCCAGCTGTAATGTGAGTGGTCGTATTGATTTCATTTTTTGTTTGCTTGTAGGCCTTTGTCACCCACATTCGATGGCCTCGAAATTTTGGCATTTCTGTGAATACGTTAGTCGCAAAGTGAAGATTCACGGCGACAAGCCCCAAACTTGGAGATAGGTTCTTTTCAGCTTTCAGCAGCCCGGAGCGAGTTGTTTAGAGAAATGTGGCTTTTTTCTTGGTGCACCTCCCTATGTCCAGCTATAAAACAGGATCAGGATGGTCATTATTCAAGTTCTGAGCTTGAACCGGGAAGAAAGGTGAGAGATTGTCAAAATTTGACCATATTTGACCACCTGTCAATTTTAATGCATCTCTCAATAACATGACCCAGCTAAAATGTGAGTGGTCGTATTGATTTTATTTTTTGTTTGCTGTTAGGCCGCTGGCATCCACATTCAATGGCCCAGAAATTTTGGCACTGCTGTGAATACTTTAGTCGCAAAGTGAAGATTCACGGCGACAAGCCCCAAACTTGGAGATAGATTATTTTCAGCTTTCAGCAGCCCGGGCGAGTTGTTTAGAGAAATGTGGCTTTTTTCTTTGTGCACCTCCCTATGTCCAGCTATAAAACAGGATCAGGATGGTCATTATTTATGTTCTGAGCTTCAAACGGGAAGAAAGGTGGGAAATTGTCAAATTTTTTGACGACCTGTCAATTTTAATGCACGTCTTTATAACATGACCCAGCTGTAATGTCAGTGGTCATATTGATGTCATTTTTTGTTTGCTTGTAGTTGGCTGATACCCACATTCAATGACCCAGAAACTTTGGAACTGCTGTGAATACTTTAGTTGCAAAGGGAAGATTCACGGCGACAAGCCGCAAACTTGGACATAGGTTATTTTCAGCTTTCAGCAGCCCTGGCGGAGTTGTTTAGAGAAATGTGGCTTTTTTCTTGCTGTACCTCCCTATGTGCAGCTATTGAACAGGATCATGATGGTCATTATTCAGAAGCTGAGCTTGAAACGGGAAGAAAGGTGAGAAATTGTCAAATTTTGACCATATTTCACCACCTGTCAATTTTAATGCACCTCTCTATAACATGACCCAGCTGTAATGTGAGGGGTCGTATTGATTTAATTTTTTGCTTGCTTCTAGACTGCTGGCACCCACATTCAATGACCTGGAAACTTTGGCACTGCTGTGAATACTTTATTCGCAAAGGAAAGATTCACGGCGACAAGCCTCAAACTTGAATGTAGGTTATTTTCAGCTTTCAGCAGCCCTGGGCGAGTTGTTTAGAGAAATGTGGCTTTTTTTCTTGGTCCACCTCCCTATGTCCAGCTATAAAACAGGATCAGGATGGTCATTAATTATATTCTGAGCTTGAAACGGGAAGAAAGGTGAGAAATTGTAAAATTTTGACCATATTTGACCACCTGTCCATTTTAATGCATCTCTCTATAACATGACCCAGCTGTAATGTGAGTGGTCGTATTGATTTCATTTTTTGTTTGCTTGTAGGCCGCTGTCACCCACATTCAATGACCTAGAAATTTTGGCACTGCTGTGAATACTTTAGTCGCAAATGGAAGGTTCACGGCGACAAGCCCCAAACTTTGAGATAGGTTATTTTCAGCTTTCAGCAGCCCTGGGCGAGTTGTTTAGAGAAATGTGGCTTTTCATCCTGGTGCACCTCCCTATGTCCAGCTATAAAACAGGATCAGGATGGTCATTATTCAAGTTCTGAGCTTGAAACAAGAAGAAAGGGGAGAAATTGTCAAATTTTGACCATATTTGACCACCTGTCCATTTTAATGCATCTCTCTATAACATGACCCAGCTGTAATGTGAGTGGTCGTATTGATTTCATTTTTTGTTTGCTTGTAGGCCTTTGTCACCCACATTCGATGGCCTCGAAATTTTGGCATTTCTGTGAATACGTTAGTCGCAAAGTGAAGATTCACGGCGACAAGCCCCAAACTTGGAGATAGGTTCTTTTCAGCTTTCAGCAGCCCGGAGCGAGTTGTTTAGAGAAATGTGGCTTTTTTCTTGGTGCACCTCCCTATGTCCAGCTATAAAACAGGATCAGGATGGTCATTATTCAAGTTCTGAGCTTGAACCGGGAAGAAAGGTGAGAGATTGTCAAAATTTGACCATATTTGACCACCTGTCAATTTTAATGCATCTCTCAATAACATGACCCAGCTAAAATGTGAGTGGTCGTATTGATTTTATTTTTTGTTTGCTGTTAGGCCGCTGGCATCCACATTCAATGGCCCAGAAATTTTGGCACTGCTGTGAATACTTTAGTCGCAAAGTGAAGATTCACGGCGACAAGCCCCAAACTTGGAGATAGATTATTTTCAGCTTTCAGCAGCCCGGGCGAGTTGTTTAGAGAAATGTGGCTTTTTTCTTTGTGCACCTCCCTATGTCCAGCTATAAAACAGGATCAGGATGGTCATTATTTATGTTCTGAGCTTCAAACGGGAAGAAAGGTGAGAAATTGTCAAATTTTTTGACGACCTGTCAATTTTAATGCACGTCTTTATAACATGACCCAGCTGTAATGTCAGTGGTCATATTGATGTCATTTTTTGTTTGCTTGTAGTTGGCTGATACCCACATTCAATGACCCAGAAACTTTGGAACTGCTGTGAATACTTTAGTTGCAAAGGGAAGATTCACGGCGACAAGCCGCAAACTTGGACATAGGTTATTTTCAGCTTTCAGCAGCCCTGGCGGAGTTGTTTAGAGAAATGTGGCTTTTTTCTTGCTGTACCTCCCTATGTGCAGCTATTAAACAGGATCATGATGGTCATTACTCAGAAGCTGAGCTTGAAACGGGAAGAAAGGTGAGAAATTGTCAAATTTTGACCATATTTCACCACCTGTCAATTTTAATGCACCTCTCTATAACATGACCCAGCTGTAATGTGAGGGGTCGTATTGATTTAATTTTTTGCTTGCTTCTAGACCGCTGGCACCCACATTCAATGACCTGGAAACTTTGGCACTGCTGTGAATACTTTATTCGCAAAGGAAAGATTCACGGCGACAAGCCTCAAACTTGAATGTAGGTTATTTTCAGCTTTCAGCAGCCCTGGGCGAGTTGTTTAGAGAAATGTGGCTTTTTTTCTTGGTGCACCTCCCAATGTCCAGCTATAAAATAGGATCAGGATGGTCATTATTCAAGTGCTGAGCTTCAAACAGGAAGAAAGGTGAGAAATTGTCAAATTTTGACCATATTTGACCACCTCTAAATTTTATCGCACCTCTCTATAACATGACCCAGCTGTAATGTGAGTGGTCGTATTATTTTCATTTTTTGCTTGCTTGTAGCTCGCTGGCACCCACATTCAATGATCTAGAAATTTTGGCACTGTTGTGAATACTTTATTCGCAAAGTGAAGATTCACGGCGACAAGCCCCAAACTTGGAGATCGGTTCTTTTCAGCTTTCAGCAGCCCGGGGCGAGTTGTTTAGAGAAATGTGGCTTTTTTCTTGGTGCACCTCCCTATGTCCAGCTATAAAACAGGATCAGGATGGTCATTATTCAAGTTCTGAGCTTGAACCGGGAAGAAAGGTGAGAGATTGTCAAAATTTGACCATATTTGACCACCTGTCAATTTTAATGCATCTCTCAATAACATGACCCAGCTGTAATGTGAGTGGTCGTATTGATTTCATTTTTTGTTTGCTTGTAGGCCTTTGTCACCCACATTCGATGGCCTCGAAATTTTGGCATTTCTGTGAATACGTTAGTCGCAAAGTGAAGATTCACGGCGACAAGCCCCAAACTTGGAGATAGGTTCTTTTCAGCTTTCAGCAGCCCGGAGCGAGTTGTTTAGAGAAATGTGGCTTTTTTCTTGGTGCACCTCCCTATGTCCAGCTATAAAACAGGATCAGGATGGTCATTATTCAAGTTCTGAGCTTGAACCGGGAAGAAAGGTGAGAGATTGTCAAAATTTGACCATATTTGACCACCTGTCAATTTTAATGCATCTCTCAATAACATGACCCAGCTAAAATGTGAGTGGTCGTATTGATTTTATTTTTTGTTTGCTGTTAGGCCGCTGGCATCCACATTCAATGGCCCAGAAATTTTGGCACTGCTGTGAATACTTTAGTCGCAAAGTGAAGATTCACGGCGACAAGCCCCAAACTTGGAGATAGATTATTTTCAGCTTTCAGCAGCCCGGGCGAGTTGTTTAGAGAAATGTGGCTTTTTTCTTTGTGCACCTCCCTATGTCCAGCTATAAAACAGGATCAGGATGGTCATTATTTATGTTCTGAGCTTCAAACGGGAAGAAAGGTGAGAAATTGTCAAATTTTTTGACGACCTGTCAATTTTAATGCACGTCTTTATAACATGACCCAGCTGTAATGTCAGTGGTCATATTGATGTCATTTTTTGTTTGCTTGTAGTTGGCTGATACCCACATTCAATGACCCAGAAACTTTGGAACTGCTGTGAATACTTTAGTTGCAAAGGGAAGATTCACGGCGACAAGCCGCAAACTTGGACATAGGTTATTTTCAGCTTTCAGCAGCCCTGGCGGAGTTGTTTAGAGAAATGTGGCTTTTTTCTTGCTGTACCTCCCTATGTGCAGCTATTAAACAGGATCATGATGGTCATTATTCAGAAGCTGAGCTTGAAACGGGAAGAAAGGTGAGAAATTGTCAAATTTTGACTATATTTCACCACCTGTCAATTTTAATGCACCTCTCTATAACATGACCCAGCTGTAATGTGAGGGGTCGTATTGATTTAATTTTTTGCTTGCTTCTAGACCGCTGGCACCCACATTCAATGACCTGGAAACTTTGGCACTGCTGTGAATACTTTATTCGCAAAGGAAAGATTCACGGCGACAAGCCTCAAACTTGAATGTAGGTTATTTTCAGCTTTCAGCAGCCCTGGGCGAGTTGTTTAGAGAAATGTGGCTTTTTTTCTTGGTGCACCTCCCTATGTCCAGCTATAAAATAGGATCAGGATGGTCATTATTCAAGTGCTGAGCTTCAAACAGGAAGAAAGGTGAGAAATTGTCAAAATTTGACCATATTTGACCACCTGTCAATTTTAATGCATCTCTCTATAACATGACCCAGCTGTAATGTGAGTGGTCGTATTATTTTCATTTTTTGCTTGCTTGTAGCTCGCTGGCACCCACATTCAATGATCTAGAAATTTTGGCACTGTTGTGAATACTTTATTCGCAAAGTGAAGATTCACGGCGACAAGCCCCAAACTTGGAGATAGGTTCTTTTCAGCTTTCAGCAGCCCGGGGCGAGTTGTTTAGAGAAATGTGGCTTTTTTCTTGGTGCAGCTCCCTATGGCCAGCTATAAAACAGGATCAGGATGGTCATTTTTTATGTTCTGAGCTTCAAACGGGAAGAAAGGTGAGAAATTGTCAATATTTGACCATATTTGACCACCTGTCCATTTTAATGCATCTCTCTATAACATGACCCAGCTGTAATGTGAGTGGTCGTATTGATTTCATTTTTTGTTTGCTTGTAGGCCGCTGGCACCCACATTCAATGGCTTAGAAATTTTGGCACTGCTGTGAATACTTTAGTCGCAAAGTGAAGATTCACGGCGACAAGCCCCAAACTTGGAGATAGGTTATTTTCAGCTTTCAGCAGCCCGGGGCGAGTTGTTTAGAGAAATGTGGCTTTTTTCTTGGTGCAGCTCCCTATGTCCAGCTATAAAACAGGATCAGGATGGTCAATATTTATGTTCTGAGCTTCAAACGGGAAGAAAGGTGAGAAATTGTCAAATTTTGACCATATTTGACCACCTGTCCATTTTAATGCATCTCTCTATAACATGACCCAGCTGTAATGTGAGTGGTCGTATTGATTTCATTTTTTGTTTGCTTGTAGGCCGCTGGCACCCACATTCAATGGCTTAGAAATTTTGGCACTGCTGTGAATACTTTAGTCGCAAAGTGAAGATTCACGGCGACAAGCCCCAAACTTGGAGATAGGTTATTTTCAGCTTTCAGCAGCCCGGAGCGAGTTGTTTAGAGAAATGTGGCTTTTTTCTTTGTGCACCTCCCTATGTCCAGCTATAAAACAGGATCAGGATGGTCATTATTTATGTTCTGAGCTTCAAACGGGAAGAAAGGTGAGAAATTGTCAAATTTTTTGACGACCTGTCAATTTTAATGCACGTCTTTATAACATGACCCAGCTGTAATGTCAGTGGTCATATTGATGTCATTTTTTGTTTGCTTGTAGTTGGCTGATACCCACATTCAATGACCCAGAAACTTTGGAACTGCTGTGAATACTTTAGTTGCAAAGGGAAGATTCACGGCGACAAGCCGCAAACTTGGACATAGGTTATTTTCAGCTTTCAGCAGCCCTGGCGGAGTTGTTTAGAGAAATGTGGCTTTTTTCTTGCTGTACCTCCCTATATGCAGCTATTAAACAGGATCATGATGGTCATTATTCAGAAGCTGAACTTGAAACGGGAAGAAAGGTGAGAAATTGTCAAATTGTGACCATATTTCACCACCTGTCAATTTTAATGCACCTCTCTATAACATGACCCAGCTGTAATGTGAGGGGTCGTATTGATTTAATTTTTTGCTTGCTTCTAGACCGCTGGCACCCACATTCAATGACCTGGAAACTTTGGCACTGCTGTGAATACTTTATTCGCAAAGGAAAGATTCACGGCGACAAGCCGCAAACTTGAATGTAGGTTATTTTCAGCTTTCAGCAGCCCTGGGCGAGTTGTTTAGAGAAATGTGGCTTTTTTCTTGCTGTACCTCCCTATATGCAGCTATTAAACAGGATCATGATGGTCATTATTCAGAAGCTGAGCTTGAAACGGGAAGAAAGGTGAGAAATTGTCAAATTTTGACCATATTTCACCACCTGTCAATTTTAATGCACCTCTCTATAACATGACCCAGCTGTAATGTGAGGGGTCGTATTGATTTAATTTTTTGCTTGCTTCTAGACCGCTGGCACCCACATTCAATGACCTGGAAACTTTGGCACTGCTGTGAATACTTTATTCGCAAAGGAAAGATTCACGGCGACAAGCCGCAAACTTGAATGTAGGTTATTTTCAGCTTTCAGCAGCCCTGGGCGAGTTGTTTAGAGAAATGTGGCTTTTTTTCTTGGTGCACCTCCCTATGTCCAGCTATAAAACAGGATCAGGATGGTCATTATTCAAGTTCTGAGCTTGAACCGGGAAGAAAGGTGAGAGATTGTCAAAATTTGACCATATTTGACCACCTGTCAATTTTAATGCATCTCTCAATAACATGACCCAGCTAAAATGTGAGTGGTCGTGTTGATTTTATTTTTTGTTTGCTGTTAGGCCGCTGGCATCCACATTCAATGGCCCAGAAATTTTGGCACTGCTGTGAATACTTTAGTCGCAAAGTGAAGATTCACGGCGACAAGCCGCAAACTTGGACATAGGTTATTTTCAGCTTTCAGCAGCCCGGGCGAGTTGTTTAGAGAAATGTGGCTTTTTTCTTTGTGCACCTCCCTATGTCCAGCTATAAAACAGGATCAGGATGGTCATTATTTATGTTCTGAGCTTCAAACGGGAAGAAAGGTGAGAAATTGTCAAATTTTTTGACGACCTGTCAATTTTAATGCACGTCTTTATAACATGACCCAGCTGTAATGTCAGTGATCATATTGATGTCATTTTTTGTTTGCTTGTAGTTGGCTGATACCCACATTCAATGACCCAGAAACTTTGGAACTGCTGTGAATACTTTAGTTGCAAAGGGAAGATTCACGGCGACAAGCCGCAAACTTGGACATAGGTTATTTTCAGCTTTCAGCAGCCCTGGCGGAGTTGTTTAGAGAAATGTGGCTTTTTTCTTGCTGTACCTCCCTATATGCAGCTATTAAACAGGATCAGGATGGTCATTATTCAGAAGCTGAGCTTGAAACGGGAAGAAAGGTGAGAAATTGTCAAATTTTGACCATATTTCACCACCTGTCAATTTTAATGCACCTCTCTATAACATGACCCAGCTGTAATGTGAGGGGTCGTATTGATTTAATTTTTTGCTTGCTTCTAGACCGCTGGCACCCACATTCAATGACCTGGAAACTTTGGCACTGCTGTGAATACTTTATTCGCAAAGGAAAGATTCACGGCGACAAGCCTCAAACTTGAATGTAGGTTATTTTCAGCTTTCAGCAGCCCTGGGCGAGTTGTTTAGAGAAATGTGGCTTTTTTTCTTGGTGCACCTCCCTATGTCCAGCTATAAAATAGGATCAGGATGGTCATTATTCAAGTGCTGAGCTTCAAACAGGAAGAAAGGTGAGAAATTGTCAAAATTTGACCATATTTGACCACCTGTCAATTTTAATGCATCTCTCAATAACATGACCCAGCTGTAATGTGAGTGGTCGTATTATTTTCATTTTTTGCTTGCTTGTAGCTCGCTGGCACCCACATTCAATGATCTAGAAATTTTGGCACTGTTGTGAATACTTTATTCGCAAAGTGAAGATTCACGGCGACAAGCCCCAAACTTGGAGATAGGTTCTTTTCAGCTTTCAGCAGCCCGGGGCGAGTTGTTTAGAGAAATGTGGCTTTTTTCTTGGTGCAGCTCCCTATGGCCAGCTATAAAACAGGATCAGGATGGTCATTTTTTATGTTCTGAGCTTCAAACGGGAAGAAAGGTGAGAAATTGTCAATATTTGACCATATTTGACCACCTGTCCATTTTAATGCATCTCTCTATAACATGACCCAGCTGTAATGTGAGTGGTCGTATTGATTTCATTTTTTGTTTGCTTGTAGGCCGCTGGCACCCACATTCAATGGCTTAGAAATTTTGGCACTGCTGTGAATACTTTAGTCGCAAAGTGAAGATTCACGGCGACAAGCCCCAAACTTGGAGATAGGTTATTTTCAGCTTTCAGCAGCCCGGGGCGAGTTGTTTAGAGAAATGTGGCTTTTTTCTTGGTGCAGCTCCCTATGTCCAGCTATAAAACAGGATCAGGATGGTCAATATTTATGTTCTGAGCTTCAAACGGGAAGAAAGGTGAGAAATTGTCAAATTTTGACCATATTTGACCACCTGTCCATTTTAATGCATCTCTCTATAACATGACCCAGCTGTAATGTGAGTGGTCGTATTGATTTCATTTTTTGTTTGCTTGTAGGCCGCTGGCACCCACATTCAATGGCTTAGAAATTTTCGCACTGCTGTGAATACTTTAGTCGCAAAGTGAAGATTCACGGCGACAAGCCCCAAACTTGGAGATAGGTTATTTTCAGCTTTCAGCAGCCCGGAGCGAGTTGTTTAGAGAAATGTGGCTTTTTTCTTTGTGCACCTCCCTATGTCCAGCTATAAAACAGGATCAGGATGGTCATTATTTATGTTCTGAGCTTCAAACGGGAAGAAAGGTGAGAAATTGTCAAATTTTTTGACGACCTGTCAATTTTAATGCACGTCTTTATAACATGACCCAGCTGTAATGTCAGTGGTCATATTGATGTCATTTTTTGTTTGCTTGTAGTTGGCTGATACCCACATTCAATGACCCAGAAACTTTGGAACTGCTGTGAATACTTTAGTTGCAAAGGGAAGATTCACGGCGACAAGCCGCAAACTTGGACATAGGTTATTTTCAGCTTTCAGCAGCCCTGGCGGAGTTGTTTAGAGAAATGTGGCTTTTTTCTTGCTGTACCTCCCTATATGCAGCTATTAAACAGGATCATGATGGTCATTATTCAGAAGCTGAACTTGAAACGGGAAGAAAGGTGAGAAATTGTCAAATTTTGACCATATTTCACCACCTGTCAATTTTAATGCACCTCTCTATAACATGACCCAGCTGTAATGTGAGGGGTCGTATTGATTTAATTTTTTGCTTGCTTCTAGACCGCTGGCACCCACATTCAATGACCTGGAAACTTTGGCACTGCTGTGAATACTTTATTCGCAAAGGAAAGATTCACGGCGACAAGCCGCAAACTTGAATGTAGGTTATTTTCAGCTTTCAGCAGCCCTGGGCGAGTTGTTTAGAGAAATGTGGCTTTTTTCTTGCTGTACCTCCCTATATGCAGCTATTAAACAGGATCATGATGGTCATTATTCAGAAGCTGAGCTTGAAACGGGAAGAAAGGTGAGAAATTGTCAAATTTTGACCATATTTCACCACCTGTCAATTTTAATGCACCTCTCTATAACATGACCCAGCTGTAATGTGAGGGGTCGTATTGATTTAATTTTTTGCTTGCTTCTAGACCGCTGGCACCCACATTCAATGACCTGGAAACTTTGGCACTGCTGTGAATACTTTATTCGCAAAGGAAAGATTCACGGCGACAAGCCGCAAACTTGAATGTAGGTTATTTTCAGCTTTCAGCAGCCCTGGGCGAGTTGTTTAGAGAAATGTGGCTTTTTTTCTTGGTGCACCTCCCTATGTCCAGCTATAAAACAGGATCAGGATGGTCATTATTCAAGTTCTGAGCTTGAACCGGGAAGAAAGGTGAGAGATTGTCAAAATTTGACCATATTTGACCACCTGTCAATTTTAATGCATCTCTCAATAACATGACCCAGCTAAAATGTGAGTGGTCGTGTTGATTTTATTTTTTGTTTGCTGTTAGGCCGCTGGCATCCACATTCAATGGCCCAGAAATTTTGGCACTGCTGTGAATACTTTAGTCGCAAAGTGAAGATTCACGGCGACAAGCCGCAAACTTGGACATAGGTTATTTTCAGCTTTCAGCAGCCCGGGCGAGTTGTTTAGAGAAATGTGGCTTTTTTCTTTGTGCACCTCCCTATGTCCAGCTATAAAACAGGATCAGGATGGTCATTATTTATGTTCTGAGCTTCAAACGGGAAGAAAGGTGAGAAATTGTCAAATTTTTTGACGACCTGTCAATTTTAATGCACGTCTTTATAACATGACCCAGCTGTAATGTCAGTGATCATATTGATGTCATTTTTTGTTTGCTTGTAGTTGGCTGATACCCACATTCAATGACCCAGAAACTTTGGAACTGCTGTGAATACTTTAGTTGCAAAGGGAAGATTCACGGCGACAAGCCGCAAACTTGGACATAGGTTATTTTCAGCTTTCAGCAGCCCTGGCGGAGTTGTTTAGAGAAATGTGGCTTTTTTCTTGCTGTACCTCCCTATATGCAGCTATTAAACAGGATCAGGATGGTCATTATTCAGAAGCTGAGCTTGAAACGGGAAGAAAGGTGAGAAATTGTCAAATTTTGACCATATTTCACCACCTGTCAATTTTAATGCACCTCTCTATAACATGACCCAGCTGTAATGTGAGGGGTCGTATTGATTTAATTTTTTGCTTGCTTCTAGACCGCTGGCACCCACATTCAATGACCTGGAAACTTTGGCACTGCTGTGAATACTTTATTCGCAAAGGAAAGATTCACGGCGACAAGCCTCAAACTTGAATGTAGGTTATTTTCAGCTTTCAGCAGCCCTGGGCGAGTTGTTTAGAGAAATGTGGCTTTTTTTCTTGGTGCACCTCCCTATGTCCAGCTATAAAATAGGATCAGGATGGTCATTATTCAAGTGCTGAGCTTCAAACAGGAAGAAAGGTGAGAAATTGTCAAAATTTGACCATATTTGACCACCTGTCAATTTTAATGCATCTCTCAATAACATGACCCAGCTGTAATGTGAGTGGTCGTATTATTTTCATTTTTTGCTTGCTTGTAGCTCGCTGGCACCCACATTCAATGATCTAGAAATTTTGGCACTGTTGTGAATACTTTATTCGCAAAGTGAAGATTCACGGCGACAAGCCCCAAACTTGGAGATAGGTTCTTTTCAGCTTTCAGCAGCCCGGGGCGAGTTGTTTAGAGAAATGTGGCTTTTTTCTTGGTGCAGCTCCCTATGGCCAGCTATAAAACAGGATCAGGATGGTCATTTTTTATGTTCTGAGCTTCAAACGGGAAGAAAGGTGAGAAATTGTCAATATTTGACCATATTTGACCACCTGTCCATTTTAATGCATCTCTCTATAACATGACCCAGCTGTAATGTGAGTGGTCGTATTGATTTCATTTTTTGTTTGCTTGTAGGCCGCTGGCACCCACATTCAATGGCTTAGAAATTTTGGCACTGCTGTGAATACTTTAGTCGCAAAGTGAAGATTCACGGCGACAAGCCCCAAACTTGGAGATAGGTTATTTTCAGCTTTCAGCAGCCCGGGGCGAGTTGTTTAGAGAAATGTGGCTTTTTTCTTGGTGCAGCTCCCTATGTCCAGCTATAAAACAGGATCAGGATGGTCAATATTTATGTTCTGAGCTTCAAACGGGAAGAAAGGTGAGAAATTGTCAAATTTTGACCATATTTGACCACCTGTCCATTTTAATGCATCTCTCTATAACATGACCCAGCTGTAATGTGAGTGGTCGTATTGATTTCATTTTTTGTTTGCTTGTAGGCCGCTGGCACCCACATTCAATGGCTTAGAAATTTTCGCACTGCTGTGAATACTTTAGTCGCAAAGTGAAGATTCACGGCGACAAGCCCCAAACTTGGAGATAGGTTATTTTCAGCTTTCAGCAGCCCGGGCGAGTTGTTTAGAGAAATGTGGCTTTTTTCTTTGTGCACCTCCCTATGTCCAGCTATAAAACAGGATCAGGATGGTCATTATTTATGTTCTGAGCTTCAAACGGGAAGAAAGGTGAGAAATTGTCAAATTTTTTGACGACCTGTCAATTTTAATGCACGTCTTTATAACATGACCCAGCTGTAATGTCAGTGGTCATATTGATGTCATTTTTTGTTTGCTTGTAGTTGGCTGATACCCACATTCAATGACCCAGAAACTTTGGAACTGCTGTGAATACTTTAGTTGCAAAGGGAAGATTCACGGCGACAAGCCGCAAACTTGGACATAGGTTATTTTCAGCTTTCAGCAGCCCTGGCGGAGTTGTTTAGAGAAATGTGGCTTTTTTCTTGCTGTACCTCCCTATATGCAGCTATTAAACAGGATCATGATGGTCATTATTCAGAAGCTGAACTTGAAACGGGAAGAAAGGTGAGAAATTGTCAAATTTTGACCATATTTCACCACCTGTCAGTTTTAATGCACCTCTCTATAACATGACCCAGCTGTAATGTGAGGGGTCGTATTGATTTAATTTTTTGCTTGCTTCTAGACCGCTGGCACCCACATTCAATGACCTGGAAACTTTGGCACTGCTGTGAATACTTTATTCGCAAAGGAAAGATTCACGGCGACAAGCCGCAAACTTGAATGTAGGTTATTTTCAGCTTTCAGCAGCCCTGGGCGAGTTGTTTAGAGAAATGTGGCTTTTTTCTTGCTGTACCTCCCTATATGCAGCTATTAAACAGGATCATGATGGTCATTATTCAGAAGCTGAGCTTGAAACGGGAAGAAAGGTGAGAAATTGTCAAATTTTGACCATATTTCACCACCTGTCAATTTTAATGCACCTCTCTATAACATGACCCAGCTGTAATGTGAGGGGTCGTATTGATTTAATTTTTTGCTTGCTTCTAGACCGCTGGCACCCACATTCAATGACCTGGAAACTTTGGCACTGCTGTGAATACTTTATTCGCAAAGGAAAGATTCACGGCGACAAGCCGCAAACTTGAATGTAGGTTATTTTCAGCTTTCAGCAGCCCTGGGCGAGTTGTTTAGAGAAATGTGGCTTTTTTTCTTGGTGCACCTCCCTATGTCCAGCTATAAAACAGGATCAGGATGGTCATTATTCAAGTTCTGAGCTTGAACCGGGAAGAAAGGTGAGAGATTGTCAAAATTTGACCATATTTGACCACCTGTCAATTTTAATGCATCTCTCAATAACATGACCCAGCTAAAATGTGAGTAGTCGTGTTGATTTTATTTTTTGTTTGCTGTTAGGCCGCTGGCATCCACATTCAATGGCCCAGAAATTTTGGCACTGCTGTGAATACTTTAGTCGCAAAGTGAAGATTCACGGCGACAAGCCGCAAACTTGGACATAGGTTATTTTCAGCTTTCAGCAGCCCGGGCGAGTTGTTTAGAGAAATGTGGCTTTTTTCTTTGTGCACCTCCCTATGTCCAGCTATAAAACAGGATCAGGATGGTCATTATTTATGTTCTGAGCTTCAAACGGGAAGAAAGGTGAGAAATTGTCAAATTTTTTGACGACCTGTCAATTTTAATGCACGTCTTTATAACATGACCCAGCTGTAATGTCAGTGATCATATTGATGTCATTTTTTGTTTGCTTGTAGTTGGCTGATACCCACATTCAATGACCCAGAAACTTTGGAACTGCTGTGAATACTTTAGTTGCAAAGGGAAGATTCACGGCGACAAGCCGCAAACTTGGACATAGGTTATTTTCAGCTTTCAGCAGCCCTGGCGGAGTTGTTTAGAGAAATGTGGCTTTTTTCTTGCTGTACCTCCCTATATGCAGCTATTAAACAGGATCAGGATGGTCATTATTCAGAAGCTGAGCTTGAAACGGGAAGAAAGGTGAGAAATTGTCAAATTTTGACCATATTTCACCACCTGTCAATTTTAATGCACCTCTCTATAACATGACCCAGCTGTAATGTGAGGGGTCGTATTGATTTAATTTTTTGCTTGCTTCTAGACCGCTGGCACCCACATTCAATGACCTGGAAACTTTGGCACTGCTGTGAATACTTTATTCGCAAAGGAAAGATTCACGGCGACAAGCCGCAAACTTGAATGTAGGTTATTTTCAGCTTTCAGCAGCCCTGGGCGAGTTGTTTAGAGAAATGTGGCTTTTTTTCTTGGTGCACCTCCCTATGTCCAGCTATAAAATAGGATCAGGATGGTCATTATTCAAGTGCTGAGCTTCAAACAGGAAGAAAGGTGAGAAATTGTCAAATTTTGACCATATTTGACCACCTGTCAATTTTATCGCACCTCTCTATAACATGACCCAGCTGTAATGTGAGTGGTCGTATTATTTTCATTTTTTGCTTGCTTGTAGCTCGCTGGCACCCACATTCAATGATCTAGAAATTTTGGCACTGTTGTGAATACTTTATTCGCAAAGTGAAGATTCACGGCGACAAGCCCCAAACTTGGAGATAGGTTCTTTTCAGCTTTCAGCAGCCCGGGGCGAGTTGTTTAGAGAAATGTGGCTTTTTTCTTGGTGCACCTCCCTATGTCCAGCTATAAAACAGGATCAGGATGGTCATTATTCAAGTTCTGAGCTTGAACCGGGAAGAAAGGTGAGAGATTGTCAAAATTTGACCATATTTGACCACCTGTCAATTTTAATGCATCTCTCAATAACATGACCCAGCTGTAATGTGAGTGGTCGTATTGATTTTATTTTTTGTTTGCTGTTAGGCCGCTGGCATCCACATTCAATGGCGTAGAAATTTTGGCACTGCTGTGAATACTTTAGTCGCAAAGTGAAGATTCACGGCGACAAGCCCCAAACTTGGAGATAGGTTATTTTCAGCTTTCAGCAGCCCGGGGCGAGTTGTTTAGAGAAATGTGGCTTTTTTCTTGGTGCAGCTCCCTATGTCCAGCTATAAAACAGGATCAGGATGGTCAATATTTATGTTCTGAGCTTCAAACGGGAAGAAAGGTGAGAAATTGTCAAATTTTGACCATATTTGACCACCTGTCCATTTTAATGCATCTCTCTATAACATGACCCAGCTGTAATGTGAGTGGTCGTATTGATTTCATTTTTTGTTTGCTTGTAGGCCGCTGGCATCCACATTCAATGGCTTAGAAATTTTGGCACTGCTGTGAATACTTTAGTCGCAAAGTGAAGATTCACGGCGACAAGCCCCAAACTTGGAGATAGGTTATTTTCAGCTTTCAGCAGCCCTGGGCGAGTTGTTTAGAGAAATGTGGCTTTTTTTCTTGGTCCACCTCCCTATGTCCAGCTATAAAACAGGATCAGGATGGTCATTAATTATATTCTGAGCTTGAAACGGGAAGAAAGGTGAGAAATTGTAAAATCTTGACCATATTTGACCACCTGTCCATTTTAATGCATCTCTCTATAACATGACCCAGCTGTAATGTGAGTGGTCGTATTGATTTCATTTTTTGTTTGCTTGTAGGCCGCTGTCACCCACATTCAATGACCTAGAAATTTTGGCACTGCTGTGAATACTTTAGTCGCAAATGGAAGGTTCACGGCGACAAGCCCCAAACTTTGAGATAGGTTATTTTCAGCTTTCAGCAGCCCTGGGCGAGTTGTTTAGAGAAATGTGGCTTTTTATCCTGGTGCACCTCCCTATGTCCAGCTATAAAACAGGATCAGGATGGTCATTATTCAAGTTCTGAGCTTGAAACAAGAAGAAAGGTGAGAAATTGTCAAATTTTGACCATATTTGACCACCTGTCCATTTTAATGCATCTCTCTATAACATGACCCAGCTGTAATGTGAGTGGTCGTATTGATTTCATTTTTTGTTTGCTTGTAGGCCTTTGTCACCCACATTCGATGGCCTCGAAATTTTGGCATTTCTTTGAATACTTTGGTCGCAAAGTGAAGATTCACGGCGACAAGCCCCAAACTTGGAGATAGGTTCTTTTCAGCTTTCAGCAGCCCGGGGCGAGTTGTTTAGAGAAATGTGGCTTTTTTCTTGGTGCACCTCCCTATGTCCAGCTATAAAACAGGATCAGGATGGTCATTATTCAAGTTCTGAGCTTGAACCGGGAAGAAAGGTGAGAGATTGTCAAAATTTGACCATATTTGACCACCTGTCAATTTTAATGCATCTCTCAATAACATGACCCAGCTGTAATGTGAGTGGTCGTATTGATTTCATTTTTTGTTTGCTTGTAGGCCTTTGTCACCCACATTCGATGGCCTCGAAATTTTGGCATTTCTGTGAATACGTTAGTCGCAAAGTGAAGATTCACGGCGACAAGCCCCAAACTTGGAGATAGGTTCTTTTCAGCTTTCAGCAGCCCGGAGCGAGTTGTTTAGAGAAATGTGGCTTTTTTCTTGGTGCACCTCCCTATGTCCAGCTATAAAACAGGATCAGGATGGTCATTATTCAAGTTCTGAGCTTGAACCGGGAAGAAAGGTGAGAGATTGTCAAAATTTGACCATATTTGACCACCTGTCAATTTTAATGCATCTCTCAATAACATGACCCAGCTAAAATGTGAGTGGTCGTATTGATTTTATTTTTTGTTTGCTGTTAGGCCGCTGGCATCCACATTCAATGGCCCAGAAATTTTGGCACTGCTGTGAATACTTTAGTCGCAAAGTGAAGATTCACGGCGACAAGCCCCAAACTTGGAGATAGGTTATTTTCAGCTTTCAGCAGCCCGGGCGAGTTGTTTAGAGAAATGTGGCTTTTTTCTTTGTGCACCTCCCTATGTCCAGCTATAAAACAGGATCAGGATGGTCATTATTTATGTTCTGAGCTTCAAACGGGAAGAAAGGTGAGAAATTGTCAAATTTTTTGACGACCTGTCAATTTTAATGCACGTCTTTATAACATGACCCAGCTGTAATGTCAGTGATCATATTGATGTCATTTTTTGTTTGCTTGTAATGTGCTGATACCCACATTCAATGACCCAGAAACTTTGGAACTGCTGTGAATACTTTAGTTGCAAAGGGAAGATTCACGGCGACAAGCCGCAAACTTGGACATAGGTTATTTTCAGCTTTCAGCAGCCCTGGCGGAGTTGTTTAGAGAAATGTGGCTTTTTTCTTGCTGTACCTCCCTATGTGCAGCTATTAAACAGGATCATGATGGTCATTATTCAGAAGCTGAGCTTGAAACGGGAAGAAAGGTGAGAAATTGTCAAATTTTGACCATATTTCACCACCTGTCAATTTTAATGCACCTCTCTATAACATGACCCAGCTGTAATGTGAGGGGTCGTATTGATTTAATTTTTTGCTTGCTTCTAGACCGCTGGCACCCACATTCAATGACTTGGAAACTTTGGCACTGCTGTGAATACTTTATTCGCAAAGGAAAGATTCACGGCGACAAGCCGCAAACTTGAATGTAGGTTATTTTCAGCTTTCAGCAGCCCTGGGCGAGTTGTTTAGAGAAATGTGGCTTTTTTTCTTGGTGCACCTCCCTAAGTCCAGCTATAAAATAGGATCAGGATGGTCATTATTCAAGTGCTGAGCTTCAAACAGGAAGAAAGGTGAGAAATTGTCAAAATTTGACCATATTTGACCACCTGTCAATTTTAATGCATCTCTCAATAACATGACCCAGCTGTAATGTGAGTGGTCGTATTATTTTCATTTTTTGCTTGCTTGTAGCTCGCTGGCACCCACATTCAATGATCTAGAAATTTTGGCACTGTTGTGAATACTTTATTCGCAAAGTGAAGATTCACGGCGACAAGCCCCAAACTTGGAGATAGGTTCTTTTCAGCTTTCAGCAGCCCGGAGCGAGTTGTTTAGAGAAATGTGGCTTTTTTCTTGGTGCACCTCCCTATGTCCAGCTATAAAACAGGATCAGGATGGTCATTATTCAAGTTCTGAGCTTGAACCGGGAAGAAAGGTGAGAGATTGTCAAAATTTGACCATATTTGACCACCTGTCAATTTTAATGCATCTCTCAATAACATGACCCAGCTAAAATGTGAGTGGTCGTATTGATTTTATTTTTTGTTTGCTGTTAGGCCGCTGGCATCCACATTCAATGGCCCAGAAATTTTGGCACTGCTGTGAATACTTTAGTCGCAAAGTGAAGATTCACGGCGACAAGCCCCAAACTTGGAGATAGGTTATTTTCAGCTTTCAGCAGCCCGGGCTAGTTGTTTAGAGAAATGTGGCTTTTTTCTTTGTGCACCTCCCTATGTCCAGCTATAAAACAGGATCAGGATGGTCATTATTTATGTTCTGAGCTTCAAACGGGAAGAAAGGTGAGAAATTGTCAAATTTTTTGACGACCTGTCAATTTTAATGCACGTCTTTATAACATGACCCAGCTGTAATGTCAGTGGTCATATTGATGTCATTTTTTGTTTGCTTGTAGTTAGCTGATACCCACATTCAATGACCCAGAAACTTTGGAACTGCTGTGAATACTTTAGCTGCAAAGGGAAGATTCACGGCGACAAGCCGCAAACTTGGACATAGGTTATTTTCAGCTTTCAGCAGCCCTGGCGGAGTTGTTTAGAGAAATGTGGCTTTTTTCTTGCTGTACCTCCCTATGTGCAGCTATTAAACAGGATCATGATGGTCATTATTCAGAAGCTGAGCTTGAAACGGGAAGAAAGGTGAGAAATTGTCAAATTTTGACCATATTTCACCACCTGTCAATTTTAATGCACCTCTCTATAACATGACCCAGCTGTAATGTGAGGGGTCGTATTGATTTAATTTTTTGCTTGCTTCTAGACCGCTGGCACCCACATTCAATGACTTGGAAACTTTGGCACTGCTGTGAATACTTTATTCGCAAAGGAAAGATTCACGGCGACAAGCCGCAAACTTGAATGTAGGTTATTTTCAGCTTTCAGCAGCCCTGGGCGAGTTGTTTAGAGAAATGTGGCTTTTTTTCTTGGTGCACCTCCCTATGTCCAGCTATAAAATAGGATCAGGATGGTCATTATTCAAGTGCTGAGCTTCAAACAGGAAGAAAGGTGAGAAATTGTCAAAATTTGACCATATTTGACCACCTGTCAATTTTAATGCATCTCTCAATAACATGACCCAGCTGTAATGTGAGTGGTCGTATTATTTTCATTTTTTGCTTGCTTGTAGCTCGCTGGCACCCACATTCAATGATCTAGAAATTTTGGCACTGTTGTGAATACTTTATTCGCAAAGTGAAGATTCACGGCGACAAGCCCCAAACTTGGAGATAGGTTCTTTTCAGCTTTCAGCAGCCCGGGGCGAGTTGTTTAGAGAAATGTGGCTTTTTTCTTGGTGCACCTCCCTATGTCCAGCTATAAAACAGGATCAGGATGGTCATTATTCAAGTTCTTAGCTTGAACCGGGAAGAAAGGTGAGAGATTGTCAAAATTTGACCATATTTGACCACCTGTCAATTTTAATGCATCTCTCAATAACATGACCCAGCTGTAATGTGAGTGGTCGTATTGATTTTATTTTTTGTTTGCTGTTAGGCCGCTGGCATCCACATTCAATGGTCTAGAAATTTTGGCACTGCTGTGAATACTTTAGTCGCAAAGTGAAGATTCACGGCGACAAGCCCCAAACTTGGAGATAGGTTATTTTCAGCTTTCAGCAGCCCGGGGCGAGTTGTTTAGAGAAATGTGGCTTTTTTCTTGGTGCAGCTCCCTATGGCCAGCTATAAAACAGGATCAGGATGGTCAATATTTATGTTCTGAGCTTCAAACGGGAAGAAAGGTGAGAAATTTTCAATATTTGACCATATTTGACCACCTGTCCATTTTAATGCATCTCTCTATAACATGACCCAGCTGTAATGTGAGTGGTCGTATTGATTTCATTTTTTGTTTGCTTGTAGGCCGCTGGCACCCACATTCAATGGCTTAGAAATTTTGGCACTGCTGTGAATACTTTAGTCGCAAAGTGAAGATTCACGGCGACAAGCCCCAAACTTGGAGATAGGTTATTTTCAGCTTTCAGCAGCCCTGGGCGAGTTGTTTAGAGAAATGTGGCTTTTTTTCTTGGTCCACCTCCCTATGTCCAGCTATAAAACAGGATCAGGATGGTCATTAATTATATTCTGAGCTTGAAACGGGAAGAAAGGTGAGAAATTGTAAAATCTTGACCATATTTGACCACCTGTCCATTTTAATGCATCTCTCTATAACATGACCCAGCTGTAATGTGAGTGGTCGTATTGATTTCATTTTTTGTTTGCTTGTAGGCCGCTGTCACCCACATTCAATGACCTAGAAATTTTGGCACTGCTGTGAATACTTTAGTCGCAAATGGAAGGTTCACGGCGACAAGCCCCAAACTTTGAGATAGGTTATTTTCAGCTTTCAGCAGCCCTGGGCGAGTTGTTTAGAGAAATGTGGCTTTTTATCCTGGTGCACCTCCCTATGTCCAGCTATAAAACAGGATCAGGATGGTCATTATTCAAGTTCTGAGCTTGAAACAAGAAGAAAGGTGAGAAATTGTCAAATTTTGACCATATTTGACCACCTGTCCATTTTAATGCATCTCTCTATAACATGACCCAGCTGTAATGTGAGTGGTCGTATTGATTTCATTTTTTGTTTGCTTGTAGGCCTTTGTCACCCACATTCGATGGCCTCGAAATTTTGGCATTTCTGTGAATACTTTAGTCGCAAAGTGAAGATTCACGGCGACAAGCCCCAAACTTGGAGATAGGTTATTTTCAGCTTTCAGCAGCCCGGGCTAGTTGTTTAGAGAAATGTGGCTTTTTTCTTTGTGCACCTCCCTATGTCCAGCTATAAAACAGGATCAGGATGGTCATTATTTATGTTCTGAGCTTCAAACGGGAAGAAAGGTGAGAAATTGTCAAATTTTTTGACGACCTGTCAATTTTAATGCACGTCTTTATAACATGACCCAGCTGTAATGTCAGTGGTCATATTGATGTCATTTTTTGTTTGCTTGTAGTTAGCTGATACCCACATTCAATGACCCAGAAACTTTGGAACTGCTGTGAATACTTTAGCTGCAAAGGGAAGATTCACGGCGACAAGCCGCAAACTTGGACATAGGTTATTTTCAGCTTTCAGCAGCCCTGGCGGAGTTGTTTAGAGAAATGTGGCTTTTTTCTTGCTGTACCTCCCTATGTGCAGCTATTAAACAGGATCATGATGGTCATTATTCAGAAGCTGAGCTTGAAACGGGAAGAAAGGTGAGAAATTGTCAAATTTTGACCATATTTCACCACCTGTCAATTTTAATGCACCTCTCTATAACATGACCCAGCTGTAATGTGAGGGGTCGTATTGATTTAATTTTTTGCTTGCTTCTAGACCGCTGGCACCCACATTCAATGACTTGGAAACTTTGGCACTGCTGTGAATACTTTATTCGCAAAGGAAAGATTCACGGCGACAAGCCGCAAACTTGAATGTAGGTTATTTTCAGCTTTCAGCAGCCCTGGGCGAGTTGTTTAGAGAAATGTGGCTTTTTTTCTTGGTGCACCTCCCTATGTCCAGCTATAAAATAGGATCAGGATGGTCATTATTCAAGTGCTGAGCTTCAAACAGGAAGAAAGGTGAGAAATTGTCAAAATTTGACCATATTTGACCACCTGTCAATTTTAATGCATCTCTCAATAACATGACCCAGCTGTAATGTGAGTGGTCGTATTATTTTCATTTTTTGCTTGCTTGTAGCTCGCTGGCACCCACATTCAATGATCTAGAAATTTTGGCACTGTTGTGAATACTTTATTCGCAAAGTGAAGATTCACGGCGACAAGCCCCAAACTTGGAGATAGGTTCTTTTCAGCTTTCAGCAGCCCGGGGCGAGTTGTTTAGAGAAATGTGGCTTTTTTCTTGGTGCACCTCCCTATGTCCAGCTATAAAACAGGATCAGGATGGTCATTATTCAAGTTCTTAGCTTGAACCGGGAAGAAAGGTGAGAGATTGTCAAAATTTGACCATATTTGACCACCTGTCAATTTTAATGCATCTCTCAATAACATGACCCAGCTGTAATGTGAGTGGTCGTATTGATTTTATTTTTTGTTTGCTGTTAGGCCGCTGGCATCCACATTCAATGGTCTAGAAATTTTGGCACTGCTGTGAATACTTTAGTCGCAAAGTGAAGATTCACGGCGACAAGCCCCAAACTTGGAGATAGGTTATTTTCAGCTTTCAGCAGCCCGGGGCGAGTTGTTTAGAGAAATGTGGCTTTTTTCTTGGTGCAGCTCCCTATGGCCAGCTATAAAACAGGATCAGGATGGTCAATATTTATGTTCTGAGCTTCAAACGGGAAGAAAGGTGAGAAATTTTCAATATTTGACCATATTTGACCACCTGTCCATTTTAATGCATCTCTCTATAACATGACCCAGCTGTAATGTGAGTGGTCGTATTGATTTCATTTTTTGTTTGCTTGTAGGCCGCTGGCACCCACATTCAATGGCTTAGAAATTTTGGCACTGCTGTGAATACTTTAGTCGCAAAGTGAAGATTCACGGCGACAAGCCCCAAACTTGGAGATAGGTTATTTTCAGCTTTCAGCAGCCCTGGGCGAGTTGTTTAGAGAAATGTGGCTTTTTTTCTTGGTCCACCTCCCTATGTCCAGCTATAAAACAGGATCAGGATGGTCATTAATTATATTCTGAGCTTGAAACGGGAAGAAAGGTGAGAAATTGTAAAATCTTGACCATATTTGACCACCTGTCCATTTTAATGCATCTCTCTATAACATGACCCAGCTGTAATGTGAGTGGTCGTATTGATTTCATTTTTTGTTTGCTTGTAGGCCGCTGTCACCCACATTCAATGACCTAGAAATTTTGGCACTGCTGTGAATACTTTAGTCGCAAATGGAAGGTTCACGGCGACAAGCCCCAAACTTTGAGATAGGTTATTTTCAGCTTTCAGCAGCCCTGGGCGAGTTGTTTAGAGAAATGTGGCTTTTTATCCTGGTGCACCTCCCTATGTCCAGCTATAAAACAGGATCAGGATGGTCATTATTCAAGTTCTGAGCTTGAAACAAGAAGAAAGGTGAGAAATTGTCAAATTTTGACCATATTTGACCACCTGTCCATTTTAATGCATCTCTCTATAACATGACCCAGCTGTAATGTGAGTGGTCGTATTGATTTCATTTTTTGTTTGCTTGTAGGCCTTTGTCACCCACATTCGATGGCCTCGAAATTTTGGCATTTCTGTGAATACTTTAGTCGCAAAGTGAAGATTCACGGCGACAAGCCCCAAACTTGGAGATAGGTTCTTTTCAGCTTTCAGCAGCCCGGGGCGAGTTGTTTAGAGAAATGTGGCTTTTTTCTTGGTGCACCTCCCTATGTCCAGCTATAAAACAGGATCAGGATGGTCATTATTCAAGTTCTGAGCTTGAACCGGGAAGAAAGGTGAGAGATTGTCAAAATTTGACCATATTTGACCACCTGTCAATTTTAATGCATCTCTCAATAACATGACCCAGCTGTAATGTGAGTGGTCGTATTGATTTTATTTTTTGTTTGCTGTTAGGCCGCTGGCATCCACATTCAATGGCCTAGAAATTTTGGCACTGCTGTGAATACTTTAGTCGCAAAGTGAAGATTCACGGCGACAAGCCCCAAACTTGGAGATAGGTTATTTTCAGCTTTCAGCAGCCCGGGGCGAGTTGTTTAGAGAAATGTGGCTTTTTTCTTGGTGCAGCTCCCTATGTCCAGCTATAAAACAGGATCAGGATGGTCAATATTTATGTTCTGAGCTTGAAACGGGAAGAAAGGTGAGAAATTGTCAAATTTTGACCATATTTGACCACCTGTCCATTTTAATGCATCTCTCTATAACATGACCCAGCTGTAATGTGAGTGGTCGTATTGATTTCATTTTTTGTTTGCTTGTAGGCCGCTGTCACCCACATTCAATGACCTAGAAATTTTGGCACTGCTGTGAATACTTTAGTCGCAAATGGAAGGTTCACGGCGACAAGCCCCAAACTTTGAGATAGGTTATTTTCAGCTTTCAGCAGCCCTGGGCGAGTTGTTTAGAGAAATGTGGCTTTTCATCCTGGTGCACCTCCCTATGTCCAGCTATAAAACAGGATCAGGATGGTCATTATTCAAGTTCTGAGCTTGAAACAAGAAGAAAGGGGAGAAATTGTCAAATTTTGACCATATTTGACCACCTGTCCATTTTAATGCATCTCTCTATAACATGACCCAGCTGTAATGTGAGTGGTCGTATTGATTTCATTTTTTGTTTGCTTGTAGGCCTTTGTCACCCACATTCGATGGCCTCGAAATTTTGGCATTTCTGTGAATACGTTAGTCGCAAAGTGAAGATTCACGGCGACAAGCCCCAAACTTGGAGATAGGTTCTTTTCAGCTTTCAGCAGCCCGGAGCGAGTTGTTTAGAGAAATGTGGCTTTTTTCTTGGTGCACCTCCCTATGTCCAGCTATAAAACAGGATCAGGATGGTCATTATTCAAGTTCTGAGCTTGAACCGGGAAGAAAGGTGAGAGATTGTCAAAATTTGACCATATTTGACCACCTGTCAATTTTAATGCATCTCTCAATAACATGACCCAGCTAAAATGTGAGTGGTCGTATTGATTTTATTTTTTGTTTGCTGTTAGGCCGCTGGCATCCACATTCAATGGCCCAGAAATTTTGGCACTGCTGTGAATACTTTAGTCGCAAAGTGAAGATTCACGGCGACAAGCCCCAAACTTGGAGATAGATTATTTTCAGCTTTCAGCAGCCCGGGCGAGTTGTTTAGAGAAATGTGGCTTTTTTCTTTGTGCACCTCCCTATGTCCAGCTATAAAACAGGATCAGGATGGTCATTATTTATGTTCTGAGCTTCAAACGGGAAGAAAGGTGGGAAATTGTCAAATTTTTTGACGACCTGTCAATTTTAATGCACGTCTTTATAACATGACCCAGCTGTAATGTCAGTGGTCATATTGATGTCATTTTTTGTTTGCTTGTAGTTGGCTGATACCCACATTCAATGACCCAGAAACTTTGGAACTGCTGTGAATACTTTAGTTGCAAAGGGAAGATTCACGGCGACAAGCCGCAAACTTGGACATAGGTTATTTTCAGCTTTCAGCAGCCCTGGCGGAGTTGTTTAGAGAAATGTGGCTTTTTTCTTGCTGTACCTCCCTATGTGCAGCTATTGAACAGGATCATGATGGTCATTATTCAGAAGCTGAGCTTGAAACGGGAAGAAAGGTGAGAAATTGTCAAATTTTGACCATATTTCACCACCTGTCAATTTTAATGCACCTCTCTATAACATGACCCAGCTGTAATGTGAGGGGTCGTATTGATTTAATTTTTTGCTTGCTTCTAGACCGCTGGCACCCACATTCAATGACCTGGAAACTTTGGCACTGCTGTGAATACTTTATTCGCAAAGGAAAGATTCACGGCGACAAGCCTCAAACTTGAATGTAGGTTATTTTCAGCTTTCAGCAGCCCTGGGCGAGTTGTTTAGAGAAATGTGGCTTTTTTTCTTGGTCCACCTCCCTATGTCCAGCTATAAAACAGGATCAGGATGGTCATTAATTATATTCTGAGCTTGAAACGGGAAGAAAGGTGAGAAATTGTAAAATTTTGACCATATTTGACCACCTGTCCATTTTAATGCATCTCTCTATAACATGACCCAGCTGTAATGTGAGTGGTCGTATTGATTTCATTTTTTGTTTGCTTGTAGGCCGCTGTCACCCACATTCAATGACCTAGAAATTTTGGCACTGCTGTGAATACTTTAGTCGCAAATGGAAGGTTCACGGCGACAAGCCCCAAACTTTGAGATAGGTTATTTTCAGCTTTCAGCAGCCCTGGGCGAGTTGTTTAGAGAAATGTGGCTTTTCATCCTGGTGCACCTCCCTATGTCCAGCTATAAAACAGGATCAGGATGGTCATTATTCAAGTTCTGAGCTTGAAACAAGAAGAAAGGGGAGAAATTGTCAAATTTTGACCATATTTGACCACCTGTCCATTTTAATGCATCTCTCTATAACATGACCCAGCTGTAATGTGAGTGGTCGTATTGATTTCATTTTTTGTTTGCTTGTAGGCCTTTGTCACCCACATTCGATGGCCTCGAAATTTTGGCATTTCTGTGAATACGTTAGTCGCAAAGTGAAGATTCACGGCGACAAGCCCCAAACTTGGAGATAGGTTCTTTTCAGCTTTCAGCAGCCCGGAGCGAGTTGTTTAGAGAAATGTGGCTTTTTTCTTGGTGCACCTCCCTATGTCCAGCTATAAAACAGGATCAGGATGGTCATTATTCAAGTTCTGAGCTTGAACCGGGAAGAAAGGTGAGAGATTGTCAAAATTTGACCATATTTGACCACCTGTCAATTTTAATGCATCTCTCAATAACATGACCCAGCTAAAATGTGAGTGGTCGTATTGATTTTATTTTTTGTTTGCTGTTAGGCCGCTGGCATCCACATTCAATGGCCCAGAAATTTTGGCACTGCTGTGAATACTTTAGTCGCAAAGTGAAGATTCACGGCGACAAGCCCCAAACTTGGAGATAGATTATTTTCAGCTTTCAGCAGCCCGGGCGAGTTGTTTAGAGAAATGTGGCTTTTTTCTTTGTGCACCTCCCTATGTCCAGCTATAAAACAGGATCAGGATGGTCATTATTTATGTTCTGAGCTTCAAACGGGAAGAAAGGTGAGAAATTGTCAAATTTTTTGACGACCTGTCAATTTTAATGCACGTCTTTATAACATGACCCAGCTGTAATGTCAGTGGTCATATTGATGTCATTTTTTGTTTGCTTGTAGTTGGCTGATACCCACATTCAATGACCCAGAAACTTTGGAACTGCTGTGAATACTTTAGTTGCAAAGGGAAGATTCACGGCGACAAGCCGCAAACTTGGACATAGGTTATTTTCAGCTTTCAGCAGCCCTGGCGGAGTTGTTTAGAGAAATGTGGCTTTTTTCTTGCTGTACCTCCCTATGTGCAGCTATTAAACAGGATCATGATGGTCATTATTCAGAAGCTGAGCTTGAAACGGGAAGAAAGGTGAGAAATTGTCAAATTTTGACCATATTTCACCACCTGTCAATTTTAATGCACCTCTCTATAACATGACCCAGCTGTAATGTGAGGGGTCGTATTGATTTAATTTTTTGCTTGCTTCTAGACCGCTGGCACCCACATTCAATGACCTGGAAACTTTGGCACTGCTGTGAATACTTTATTCGCAAAGGAAAGATTCACGGCGACAAGCCTCAAACTTGAATGTAGGTTATTTTCAGCTTTCAGCAGCCCTGGGCGAGTTGTTTAGAGAAATGTGGCTTTTTTTCTTGGTGCACCTCCCAATGTCCAGCTATAAAATAGGATCAGGATGGTCATTATTCAAGTGCTGAGCTTCAAACAGGAAGAAAGGTGAGAAATTGTCAAATTTTGACCATATTTGACCACCTCTCAATTTTATCGCACCTCTCTATAACATGACCCAGCTGTAATGTGAGTGGTCGTATTATTTTCATTTTTTGCTTGCTTGTAGCTCGCTGGCACCCACATTCAATGATCTAGAAATTTTGGCACTGTTGTGAATACTTTATTCGCAAAGTGAAGATTCACGGCGACAAGCCCCAAACTTGGAGATCGGTTCTTTTCAGCTTTCAGCAGCCCGGGGCGAGTTGTTTAGAGAAATGTGGCTTTTTTCTTGGTGCACCTCCCTATGTCCAGCTATAAAACAGGATCAGGATGGTCATTATTCAAGTTCTGAGCTTGAACCGGGAAGAAAGGTGAGAGATTGTCAAAATTTGACCATATTTGACCACCTGTCAATTTTAATGCATCTCTCAATAACATGACCCAGCTGTAATGTGAGTGGTCGTATTGATTTCATTTTTTGTTTGCTTGTAGGCCTTTGTCACCCACATTCGATGGCCTCGAAATTTTGGCATTTCTGTGAATACGTTAGTCGCAAAGTGAAGATTCACGGCGACAAGCCCCAAACTTGGAGATAGGTTCTTTTCAGCTTTCAGCAGCCCGGAGCGAGTTGTTTAGAGAAATGTGGCTTTTTTCTTGGTGCACCTCCCTATGTCCAGCTATAAAACAGGATCAGGATGGTCATTATTCAAGTTCTGAGCTTGAACCGGGAAGAAAGGTGAGAGATTGTCAAAATTTGACCATATTTGACCACCTGTCAATTTTAATGCATCTCTCAATAACATGACCCAGCTAAAATGTGAGTGGTCGTATTGATTTTATTTTTTGTTTGCTGTTAGGCCGCTGGCATCCACATTCAATGGCCCAGAAATTTTGGCACTGCTGTGAATACTTTAGTCGCAAAGTGAAGATTCACGGCGACAAGCCCCAAACTTGGAGATAGATTATTTTCAGCTTTCAGCAGCCCGGGCGAGTTGTTTAGAGAAATGTGGCTTTTTTCTTTGTGCACCTCCCTATGTCCAGCTATAAAACAGGATCAGGATGGTCATTATTTATGTTCTGAGCTTCAAACGGGAAGAAAGGTGAGAAATTGTCAAATTTTTTGACGACCTGTCAATTTTAATGCACGTCTTTATAACATGACCCAGCTGTAATGTCAGTGGTCATATTGATGTCATTTTTTGTTTGCTTGTAGTTGGCTGATACCCACATTCAATGACCCAGAAACTTTGGAACTGCTGTGAATACTTTAGTTGCAAAGGGAAGATTCACGGCGACAAGCCGCAAACTTGGACATAGGTTATTTTCAGCTTTCAGCAGCCCTGGCGGAGTTGTTTAGAGAAATGTGGCTTTTTTCTTGCTGTACCTCCCTATGTGCAGCTATTAAACAGGATCATGATGGTCATTATTCAGAAGCTGAGCTTGAAACGGGAAGAAAGGTGAGAAATTGTCAAATTTTGACCATATTTCACCACCTGTCAATTTTAATGCACCTCTCTATAACATGACCCAGCTGTAATGTGAGGGGTCGTATTGATTTAATTTTTTGCTTGCTTCTAGACCGCTGGCACCCACATTCAATGACCTGGAAACTTTGGCACTGCTGTGAATACTTTATTCGCAAAGGAAAGATTCACGGCGACAAGCCTCAAACTTGAATGTAGGTTATTTTCAGCTTTCAGCAGCCCTGGGCGAGTTGTTTAGAGAAATGTGGCTTTTTTTCTTGGTGCACCTCCCTATGTCCAGCTATAAAATAGGATCAGGATGGTCATTATTCAAGTGCTGAGCTTCAAACAGGAAGAAAGGTGAGAAATTGTCAAATTTTGACCATATTTGACCACCTGTCAATTTTATCGCACCTCTCTATAACATGACCCAGCTGTAATGTGAGTGGTCGTATTATTTTCATTTTTTGCTTGCTTGTAGCTCGCTGGCACCCACATTCAATGATCTAGAAATTTTGGCACTGTTGTGAATACTTTATTCGCAAAGTGAAGATTCACGGCGACAAGCCCCAAACTTGGAGATAGGTTCTTTTCAGCTTTCAGCAGCCCGGGGCGAGTTGTTTAGAGAAATGTGGCTTTTTTCTTGGTGCACCTCCCTATGTCCAGCTATAAAACAGGATCAGGATGGTCATTATTCAAGTTCTGAGCTTGAACCGGGAAGAAAGGTGAGAGATTGTCAAAATTTGACCATATTTGACCACCTGTCAATTTTAATGCATCTCTCAATAACATGACCCAGCTGTAATGTGAGTGGTCGTATTGATTTCATTTTTTGTTTGCTTGTAGGCCGCTGGCACCCACATTCAATGGCTTAGAAATTTTGGCACTGCTGTGAATACTTTAGTCGCAAAGTGAAGATTCACGGCGACAAGCCCCAAACTTGGAGATAGGTTATTTTCAGCTTTCAGCAGCCCTGGGCGAGTTGTTTAGAGAAATGTGGCTTTTTTTCTTGGTCCACCTCCCTATGTCCAGCTATAAAACAGGATCAGGATGGTCATTAATTATATTCTGAGCTTGAAACGGGAAGAAAGGTGAGAAATTGTAAAATCTTGACCACCTGTCCATTTTAATGCATCTCTCTATAACATGACCCAGCTGTAATGTGAGTGGTCGTATTGATTTCATTTTTTGTTTGCTTGTAGGCCGCTGTCACCCACATTCAATGACCTAGAAATTTTGGCACTGCTGTGAATACTTTAGTCGCAAATGGAAGGTTCACGGCGACAAGCCCCAAACTTTGAGATAGGTTATTTTCAGCTTTCAGCAGCCCTGGGCGAGTTGTTTAGAGAAATGTGGCTTTTCATCCTGGTGCACCTCCCTATGTCCAGCTATAAAACAGGATCAGGATGGTCATTATTCAAGTTCTGAGCTTGAAACAAGAAGAAAGGTGAGAAATTGTCAAATTTTGACCATATTTGACCACCTGTCAATTTTAATGCATCTCTCTATAACATGACCCAGCTGTAATGTGAGTGGTCGTATTGATTTCATTTTTTGTTTGCTTGTAGGCCTTTGTCACCCACATTCGATGGCCTCGAAATTTTGGCATTTCTGTGAATACTTTAGTCGCAAAGTGAAGATTCACGGCGACAAGCCCCAAACTTGGAGATAGGTTCTTTTCAGCTTTCAGCAGCCCGGGGCGAGTTGTTTAGAGAAATGTGGCTTTTTTCTTGGTGCACCTCCCTATGTCCAGCTATAAAACAGGATCAGGATGGTCATTATTCAAGTTCTGAGCTTGAACCGGATAGAAAGGTGAGAGATTGTCAAAATTTGACCATATTTGACCACCTGTCAATTTTAATGCATCTCTCAATAACATGACCCAGCTGTAATGTGAGTGGTCGTATTGATTTTATTTTTTATTTGCTGTTAGGCCGCTGGCATCCACATTAAATGGCCTAGAAATTTTGGCACTGCTGTGAATACTTTAGTCGCAAAGTGAAGATTCACGGCGACAAGCCCCAAACTTGGAGATAGGTTATTTTCAGCTTTCAGCAGCCCTGGGCGAGTTGTTTAGAGAAATGTGGCTTTTTTCTTGGTGCAGCTCCCTATGTCCAGCTATAAAACAGGATCAGGATGGTCAATATTTATGTTCTGAGCTTCAAACGGGAAGAAAGGTGAGAAATTGTCAAATTTTGACCATATTTGACCACCTGTCCATTTTAATGCATCTCTCTATAACATGACCCAGCTGTAATGTGAGTGGTCGTATTGATTTCATTTTTTGTTTGCTTGTAGGCCGCTGGCACCCACATTCAATGGCTTAGAAATTTTGGCACTGCTGTGAATACTTTAGTCGCAAAGTGAAGATTCACGGCGACAAGCCCCAAACTTGGAGATAGGTTATTTTCAGCTTTCAGCAGCCCTGGGCGAGTTGTTTAGAGAAATGTGGCTTTTTTTCTTGGTCCACCTCCCTATGTACAGCTATAAAACAGGATCAGGATGGTCATTAATTATATTCTGAGCTTGAAACGGGAAGAAAGGTGAGAAATTGTAAAATCTTGACCATATTTGACCACCTGTCCATTTTAATGCATCTCTCTATAACATGACCCAGCTGTAATGTGAGTGGTTGTATTGATTTCATTTTTTGTTTGCTTGTAGGCCGCTGTCACCCACATTCAATGACCTAGAAATTTTGGCACTGCTGTGAATACTTTAGTCGCAAATGGAAGGTTCACGGCGACAAGCCCCAAACTTTGAGATAGGTTATTTTCAGCTTTCAGCAGCCCTGGGCGAGTTGTTTAGAGAAATGTGGCTTTTCATCCTGGTGCACCTCCCTATGTCCAGCTATAAAACAGGATCAGGATGGTCATTATTCAAGTTCTGAGCTTGAAACAAGAAGAAAGGGGAGAAATTGTCAAATTTTGACCATATTTGACCACCTGTCCATTTTAATGCATCTCTCTATAACATGACCCAGCTGTAATGTGAGTGGTCGTATTGATTTCATTTTTTGTTTGCTTGTAGGCCTTTGTCACCCACATTCGATGGCCTCGAAATTTTGGCATTTCTGTGAATACGTTAGTCGCAAAGTGAAGATTCACGGCGACAAGCCCCAAACTTGGAGATAGGTTCTTTTGAGCTTTCAGCAGCCCGGAGCGAGTGGTTTAGAGAAATGTGGCTTTTTTCTTGGTGCACCTCCCTATGTCCAGCTATAAAACAGGATCAGGATGGTCATTATTCAAGTTCTGAGCTTGAACCGGGAAGAAAGGTGAGAGATTGTCAAAATTTGACCATATTTGACCACCTGTCAATTTTAATGCATCTCTCAATAACATGACCCAGCTAAAATGTGAGTGGTCGTATTGATTTTATTTTTTGTTTGCTGTTAGGCCGCTGGCATCCACATTCAATGGCCCAGAAATTTTGGCACTGCTGTGAATACTTTAGTCGCAAAGTGAAGATTCACGGCGACAAGCCCCAAACTTGGAGATAGGTTATTTTCAGCTTTCAGCAGCCCGGGCGAGTTGTTTAGAGAAATGTGGCTTTTTTCTTTGTGCACCTCCCTATGTCCAGCTATAAAACAGGATCAGGATGGTCATTATTTATGTTCTGAGCTTCAAACGGGAAGAAAGGTGAGAAATTGTCAAATTTTTTGACGACCTGTCAATTTTAATGCACGTCTTTATAACATGACCCAGCTGTAATGTCAGTGGTCATATTGATGTCATTTTTTGTTTGCTTGTAGTTGGCTGATACCCACATTCAATGACCCAGAAACTTTGGAACTGCTGTGAATACTTTAGTTGCAAAGGGAAGATTCACGGCGACAAGCCGCAAACTTGGACATAGGTTATTTTCAGCTTTCAGCAGCCCTGGCGGAGTTGTTTAGAGAAATGTGGCTTTTTTCTTGCTGTACCTCCCTATGTGCAGCTATTAAACAGGATCATGATGGTCATTATTCAGAAGCTGAGCTTGAAACGGGAAGAAAGGTGAGAAATTGTCAAATTTTGACCATATTTCACCACCTGTCAATTTTAATGCACCTCTCTATAACATGACCCAGCTGTAATGTGAGGGGTCGTATTGATTTAATTTTTTGCTTGCTTCTAGACCGCTGGCACCCACATTCAATGACCTGGAAACTTTGGCACTGCTGTGAATACTTTATTCGCAAAGGAAAGATTCACGGCGACAAGCCTCAAACTTGAATGTAGGTTATTTTCAGCTTTCAGCAGCCCTGGGCGAGTTGTTTAGAGAAATGTGGCTTTTTTTCTTGGTGCACCTCCCTATGTCCAGCTATAAAATAGGATCAGGATGGTCATTATTCAAGTGCTGAGCTTCAAACAGGAAGAAAGGTGAGAAATTGTCAAATTTTGACCATATTTGACCACCTGTCAATTTTATCGCACCTCTCTATAACATGACCCAGCTGTAATGTGAGTGGTCGTATTATTTTCATTTTTTGCTTGCTTGTAGCTCGCTGGCACCCACATTCAATGATCTAGAAATTTTGGCACTGTTGTGAATACTTTATTCGCAAAGTGAAGATTCACGGCGGCAAGCCCCAAACTTGGAGATAGGTTCTTTTCAGCTTTCAGCAGCCCGGGGCGAGTTGTTTAGAGAAATGTGGCTTTTTTCTTGGTGCACCTCCCTATGTCCAGCTATAAAACAGGATCAGGATGGTCATTATTCAAGTTCTGAGCTTGAACCGGGAAGAAAGGTGAGAGATTGTCAAAATTTGACCATATTTGACCACCTGTCAATTTTAATGCATCTCTCAATAACATGACCCAGCTGTAATGTGAGTGGTCGTATTGATTTCATTTTTTGTTTGCTTGTAGGCCGCTGGCACCCACATTCAATGGCTTAGAAATTTTGGCACTGCTGTGAATACTTTAGTCGCAAAGTGAAGATTCACGGCGACAAGCCCCAAACTTGGAGATAGGTTATTTTCAGCTTTCAGCAGCCCTGGGCGAGTTGTTTAGAGAAATGTGGCTTTTTTTCTTGGTCCACCTCCCTATGTCCAGCTATAAAACAGGATCAGGATGGTCATTAATTATATTCTGAGCTTGAAACGGGAAGAAAGGTGAGAAATTGTAAAATTTTGACCATATTTGACCACCTGTCCATTTTAATGCATCTCTCTATAACATGACCCAGCTGTAATGTGAGTGGTCGTATTGATTTCATTTTTTGTTTGCTTGTAGGCCGCTGTCACCCACATTCAATGACCTAGAAATTTTGGCACTGCTGTGAATACTTTAGTCGCAAATGGAAGGTTCACGGCGACAAGCCCCAAACTTTGAGATAGGTTATTTTCAGCTTTCAGCAGCCCTGGGCGAGTTGTTTAGAGAAATGTGGCTTTTCATCCTGGTGCACCTCCCTATGTCCAGCTATAAAACAGGATCAGGATGGTCATTATTCAAGTTCTGAGCTTGAAACAAGAAGAAAGGTGAGAAATTGTCAAATTTTGACCATATTTGACCACCTGTCAATTTTAATGCATCTCTCTATAACATGACCCAGCTGTAATGTGAGTGGTCGTATTGATTTCATTTTTTGTTTGCTTGTAGGCCTTTGTCACCCACATTCGATGGCCTCGAAATTTTGGCATTTCTGTGAATACTTTAGTCGCAAAGTGAAGATTCACGGCGACAAGCCCCAAACTTGGAGATAGGTTCTTTTCAGCTTTCAGCAGCCCGGGGCGAGTTGTTTAGAGAAATGTGGCTTTTTTCTTGGTGCACCTCCCTATGTCCAGCTATAAAACAGGATCAGGATGGTCATTATTCAAGTTCTGAGCTTGAACCGGATAGAAAGGTGAGAGATTGTCAAAATTTGACCATATTTGACCACCTGTCAATTTTAATGCATCTCTCAATAACATGACCCAGCTGTAATGTGAGTGGTCGTATTGATTTTATTTTTTATTTGCTGTTAGGCCGCTGGCATCCACATTAAATGGCCTAGAAATTTTGGCACTGCTGTGAATACTTTAGTCGCAAAGTGAAGATTCACGGCGACAAGCCCCAAACTTGGAGATAGGTTCTTTTCAGCTTTCAGCAGCCCTGGGCGAGTTGTTTAGAGAAATGTGGCTTTTTTCTTGGTGCAGCTCCCTATGTCCAGCTATAAAACAGGATCAGGATGGTCAATATTTATGTTCTGAGCTTCAAACGGGAAGAAAGGTGAGAAATTGTCAAATTTTGACCATATTTGACCACCTGTCCATTTTAATGCATCTCTCTATAACATGACCCAGCTGTAATGTGAGTGGTCGTATTGATTTCATTTTTTGTTTGCTTGTAGGCCGCTGGCACCCACATTCAATGGCTTAGAAATTTTGGCACTGCTGTGAATACTTTAGTCGCAAAGTGAAGATTCACGGCGACAAGCCCCAAACTTGGAGATAGGTTATTTTCAGCTTTCAGCAGCCCTGGGCGAGTTGTTTAGAGAAATGTGGCTTTTTTTCTTGGTCCACCTCCCTATGTACAGCTATAAAACAGGATCAGGATGGTCATTAATTATATTCTGAGCTTGAAACGGGAAGAAAGGTGAGAAATTGTAAAATCTTGACCATATTTGACCACCTGTCCATTTTAATGCATCTCTCTATAACATGACCCAGCTGTAATGTGAGTGGTTGTATTGATTTCATTTTTTGTTTGCTTGTAGGCCGCTGTCACCCACATTCAATGACCTAGAAATTTTGGCACTGCTGTGAATACTTTAGTCGCAAATGGAAGGTTCACGGCGACAAGCCCCAAACTTTGAGATAGGTTATTTTCAGCTTTCAGCAGCCCTGGGCGAGTTGTTTAGAGAAATGTGGCTTTTCATCCTGGTGCACCTCCCTATGTCCAGCTATAAAACAGGATCAGGATGGTCATTATTCAAGTTCTGAGCTTGAAACAAGAAGAAAGGGGAGAAATTGTCAAATTTTGACCATATTTGACCACCTGTCCATTTTAATGCATCTCTCTATAACATGACCCAGCTGTAATGTGAGTGGTCGTATTGATTTCATTTTTTGTTTGCTTGTAGGCCTTTGTCACCCACATTCGATGGCCTCGAAATTTTGGCATTTCTGTGAATACGTTAGTCGCAAAGTGAAGATTCACGGCGACAAGCCCCAAACTTGGAGATAGGTTCTTTTGAGCTTTCAGCAGCCCGGAGCGAGTGGTTTAGAGAAATGTGGCTTTTTTCTTGGTGCACCTCCCTATGTCCAGCTATAAAACAGGATCAGGATGGTCATTATTCAAGTTCTGAGCTTGAACCGGGAAGAAAGGTGAGAGATTGTCAAAATTTGACCATATTTGACCACCTGTCAATTTTAATGCATCTCTCAATAACATGACCCAGCTAAAATGTGAGTGGTCGTATTGATTTTATTTTTTGTTTGCTGTTAGGCCGCTGGCATCCACATTCAATGGCCCAGAAATTTTGGCACTGCTGTGAATACTTTAGTCGCAAAGTGAAGATTCACGGCGACAAGCCCCAAACTTGGAGATAGGTTATTTTCAGCTTTCAGCAGCCCGGGCGAGTTGTTTAGAGAAATGTGGCTTTTTTCTTTGTGCACCTCCCTATGTCCAGCTATAAAACAGGATCAGGATGGTCATTATTTATGTTCTGAGCTTCAAACGGGAAGAAAGGTGAGAAATTGTCAAATTTTTTGACGACCTGTCAATTTTAATGCACGTCTTTATAACATGACCCAGCTGTAATGTCAGTGGTCATATTGATGTCATTTTTTGTTTGCTTGTAGTTGGCTGATACCCACATTCAATGACCCAGAAACTTTGGAACTGCTGTGAATACTTTAGTTGCAAAGGGAAGATTCACGGCGACAAGCCGCAAACTTGGACATAGGTTATTTTCAGCTTTCAGCAGCCCTGGCGGAGTTGTTTAGAGAAATGTGGCTTTTTTCTTGCTGTACCTCACTATGTGCAGCTATTAAACAGGATCATGATGGTCATTATTCAGAAGCTGAGCTTGAAACGGGAAGAAAGGTGAGAAATTGTCAAATTTTGACCATATTTCACCACCTGTCAATTTTAATGCACCTCTCTATAACATGACCCAGCTGTAATATGAGGGGTCGTATTGATTTAATTTTTTGCTTGCTTCTAGACCGCTGGCACCCACATTCAATGACCTTGAAACTTTGGCACTGCTGTGAATACTTTATTCGCAAAGGAAAGATTCACGGCGACAAGCCTGAAACTTGAATGTAGGTTATTTTCAGCTTTCAGCAGCCCTGGGCGAGTTGTTTAGAGAAATGTGGCTTTTTTTCTTGGTGCACCTCCCTATGTCCAGCTATAAAATAGGATCAGGATGGTCATTATTCAAGTGCTGAGCTTCAAACAGGAAGAAAGGTGAGAAATTGTCAAATTTTGACCATATTTGACCACCTGTCAATTTTATCGCACCTCTCTATAACATGACCCAGCTGTAATGTGAGTAGTCGTATTATTTTCATTTTTTGCTTGCTTGTAGCTCGCTGGCACCCACATTCAATGATCTAGAAATTTTGGCACTGTTGTGAATACTTTATTCGCAAAGTGAAGATTCACGGCGACAAGCCCCAAACTTGGAGATAGGTTCTTTTCAGCTTTCAGCAGCCCGGGGCGAGTTGTTTAGAGAAATGTGGCTTTTTTCTTGGTGCACCTCCCTATGTCCAGCTATAAAACAGGATCATGATGGTCATTATTCAAGTTCTGAGCTTGAACCGGGAAGAAAGGTGAGAGATTGTCAAAATTTGACCATATTTGACCACCTGTCAATTTTAATGCATCTCTCAATAACATGACCCAGCTGTAATGCGAGTGGTCGTATTGATTTTATTTTTTGTTTGCTGTTAGGCCGCTGGCATCCACATTCAATGGCGTAGAAATTTTGGCACTGCTGTGATTACTTTAGTCGCAAAGTGAAGATTCACGGCGACAAGCCCCAAACTTGGAGATAGGTTATTTTCAGCTTTCAGCAGCCCGGGGCGAGTTGTTTAGAGAAATGTGGCTTTTTTCTTGGTGCAGCTCCCTATGTCCAGCTATAAAACAGGATCAGGATGGTCAATATTTATGTTCTGAGCTTCAAACGGGAAGAAAGGTGAGAAATTGTCAAATTTTGACCATATTTGACCACCTGTCCATTTTAATGCATCTCTCTATAACATGACCCAGCTGTAATGTGAGTGGTCGTATTGATTTCATTTTTTGTTTGCTTGTAGGCCGCTGTCACCCACATTCAATGACCTAGAAATTTTGGCACTGCTGTGAATACTTTAGTCGCAAATGGAAGGTTCACGGCGACAAGCCCCAAACTTTGAGATAGGTTATTTTCAGCTTTCAGCAGCCCTGGGCGAGTTGTTTAGAGAAATGTGGCTTTTTTTCTTGGTGCACCTCCCTATGTCCAGCTATAAAACAGGCTCAGGATGGTCATTATTTATGTTCTGAGCTTCAAACGGGAAGAAAGGTGAGAAATTGTCAAATATTGACCATACTTGACCACCTATCTATTTTAATGCATCTCTCTATAACATGACCCAGCTGTAATGTGAGTGGTCGTATTGATTTCATTTTTTGTTTGCTTGTAGGCCGCTGTTACCCACATTCAATGGTTTAGAAATTTTGGCACTGCTGTGAATACTTTAGTCGCAAAGTGAAGATTCACGGCGACAAGCCCCAAACTTGGAGGTAGGTTATTTTCAGCTTTCAGCAGCCCTGGGCGAGTTGTTTAGAGAAATGTGGCTTTTTTTCTTCGTGCACCTCCCTATGTCCAGCTATAAAACAGGATCAGGATGGTCATTAATTATGTTCTGAGCTTGAAACGGGAAGAAAGGTGAGAAATTGTCAAATTTTGAACATATTTGACCACCTGTCCATTTTAATGCATCTCTCTATAACATGACCCAGCTGTAATGTGAGTGGTCGTATTGATTTCATTTTTTGTTTGCTGGTAGGTCGCTGGCACCCACATTCAAGGACCTAGAAATGTTGGCACTGCTGTGAATACTTTAGTCGCAAAGTGAAGATTCACGGCGACAAGCCCCAAACTTGGAGATAGGTTGTTTTCAGCTTTCAGCAGCCCGGGGCGAGTTGTTTAGAGAAATGTGTTTTTTTTTCTTGGTGCACCTCCCTATGTCCAGCTATAAAACAGGATCAGGATGGTTATTATTTATGTTCTGAGCTTCAAACGGGAAGAAAGGTGAGAAATTGTCAAATTTTGACCATACTTGACCACCTATCTATTTTAATGCATCTCTCTATAACATGACCCAGCTGTAATGTGAGTGGTCGTATTGATTTCATTTTTTGTTTGCTTGTAGGCCGCTGTTACCCACATTCAATGGTTTAGAAATTTTGGCACTGCTGTGAATACTTTAGTCGCAAAGTGAAGATTCACGGCGACAAGCCCCAAACTTGGAGATAGGTTATTTTCAGCTTTCAGCAGCCCTGGGCGAGTTGTTTAGAGAAATGTGGCATTTTCTTGGTGCACCTCCCTGTGTCCAGCTATAAAACAGGATCAGGATGGTCATTAATTATGTTCTGAGCTTGAAACGGGAAGAAAGGTGAGAAATTGTCAAATTTTGACCATATTTGACCACCTGTCCATTTTAATGCATCTCTCTATAACATGACCCAGCTGTAATGTGAGTGGTCGTATTGATTTCATTTTTTGTTTGCTTGTAGGCCGCTGTTACCCACATTCAATGGTTTAGAAATTTTGGCACTGCTGTGAATACTTTAGTCGCAAAGTGAAGATTCACGGCGACAAGCCCCAAACTTGGAGATAGGTTATTTTCAGCTTTCAGCAGCCCTGGGCGAGTTGTTTAGAGAAATGTGGCTTTTTTTCTTCGTGCACCTCCCTATGTCCAGCTATAAAACAGGATCAGGATGGTCATTAATTATGTTCTGAGCTTGAAACGGGAAGAAAGGTGAGAAATTGTCAAATTTTGAACATATTTGACCACCTGTCCATTTTAATGCATCTCTCTATAACATGACCCAGCTGTAATGTGAGTGGTCGTATTGATTTCATTTTTTGTTTGCTGGTAGGTCGCTGGCACCCACATTCAAGGACCTAGAAATGTTGGCACTGCTGTGAATACTTTAGTCGCAAAGTGAAGATTCACGGCGACAAGCCCCAAACTTGGAGATAGGTTGTTTTCAGCTTTCAGCAGCCCTGGGCGAGTTGTTTAGAGAAATGTGGCTTTTTTTCTTGGTGCACCTCCCTATGTCCAGCTATAAAACAGGATCAGGATGGTTATTATTTATGTTCTGAGCTTCAAACGGGAAGAAAGGTGAGAAATTGTCAAATTTTGACCATACTTGACCACCTATCTATTTTAATGCATCTCTCTATAACATGACCCAGCTGTAATGTGAGTGGTCGTATTGATTTCATTTTTTGTTTGCTTGTAGGCCGCTGTTACCCACATTCAATGGTTTAGAAATTTTGGCACTGCTGTGAATACTTTAGTCGCAAAGTGAAGATTCACGGCGACAAGCCCCAAACTTGGAGATAGGTTATTTTCAGCTTTCAGCAGCCCTGGGCGAGTTGTTTAGAGAAATGTGGCTTTTTTTCTTGGTGCACCTCCCTGTGTCCAGCTATAAAACAGGATCAGGATGGTCATTAATTATGTTCTGAGCTTGAAACGGGAAGAAAGGTGAGAAATTGTCAAATTTTGACCATATTTGACCACCTGTCCATTTTAATGCATCTCTCTATAACATGACCCAGCTGTAATGTGAGTGGTCGTATTGATTTCATTTTTTGTTGACTGGTAGGTCGCTGGCACCCACATTCAAGGACCTAGAAATGTTGGCACTGCTGTGAATACTTTAGTCGCAAAGTGAAGATTCACGGCGACAAGCCCCAAACTTGGAGATAGGATATTTTCAGCTTTCAGCAGCCCTGGGCGAGTTGTTTAGAGAAATTTTGCTTTTTTTTCTTGGTGCACCTCCCTATGTCCAGCTATAGAATAGGATCAGGATGGTTTTTTTCAAGTTCTGAGCTTGACACGGGAAGAAAAGTGAGAAATTGTCAAATTTTGACCATATTTGACCACCTGTCAATTTTAATGCATCTCTCTATAACATGACCCAGCTGTAATGTGAGTGGTCGTATTGATTTCATTTTTTGTTTGCTTTTAGGCCGCTGTCAACCACAGTCAATGGCCCAGAAATTTCGGCATTGCTGTGAATACTTTAGTCGCAAAGTGAAGATTCACGGCGACAAGCCCCAAACTTGGAGATAGGTTATTTTCAGCTTTCAGCAGCCCGGGGCGAGTTGTTTAGAGAAATATGGCTTTTTTCTTGGTGCACCTCCCTATGTCCAGGTATAAAACAGGATCGGGATGGTCATTATACAGGTGCTGAGCTTGAAACGGGAATAAAGGTGAGAAATTGTCAAATTTTGACCATATTTGACCACCTGTCCATTTTAATGCATCTCTCTATAACATGACCCAGCTGTAATTAGGCCCCGGCGGATAATGCTAGCATTATATCTAGCCTATTTAGCACTTTCTGGAAACTAGCATTGCACTAGCATAATCAGTAGGTTTTGCAGAAAACTAGCATATTCTTGCGAAAACTAGCATATTGTTGCAAAACATGGGATTTTCAACTGTGTTCGCATCCGAAAGCACTGGTTCACTTCAAATCTTCAATGTCTAGCTCTCTACTACTAGTACTACTTGAACTTGTAGTAGATCTATGACTCTGGCTGGGAGTCTGGGCACAAGCGTTGGGAAAAAACTTGTGATGGTGTAGATCTACATGAGAAGGCGGTGAAAATGGGAGCGTTTTGTTTCCACAAACGTTTGCCGCTTATTATTTGTTAGCTGATGAAGAACACGCGCCATGGCTATGTCCCAGCAAGCAGCCAGAGACATTGTTTATCTAGTAAGCAGTAGCGATGATCACTTTGATTCCGAGTTTGACGATGAAGACGCCTCAGAATCAGAGGACGAGGTCAGGACAGCGTGTGAACGTCTTCCCGAACCAGCCAGAGTAGCGATTTCCCGAAAACGATCTTTCCAGAGAAGTGGGAAAGAGTCCGTCGCTAAGCGTGGGCGATTTGCCGGTGGAAGTTCCACATTGACACCTCGTGGCAGCGTCCACCATCGCGTGCAGCAATTTCCAGGGGAATATTTGACCGTGTCCAGTGGGAAGATTTACTGCAGTGCTTGCAGCCAGACAGTTCAACCGAAGAACAGCATTGTGAAATCACACATTTCGAGCCAAATCACAAGACGGCCAAAGAGCGAAAGTCACGAGCCCAGCTACACCAGCAAGCGCTAACAGCTTCGTGGGAGAAGTACACTACAGACCATAAGGAGCTGGCAGGAACAGGGCTATCTGGTGATGTAGCCATTGATGTCCTCATTCGAAGAGCCAACGTTGTAGAGTCTTTCCTCAAAGCAGGCCTGTGTGCCTCTGAGTAAGATAGACCACCTTTGTCCGTTGCTTGAAAGCAACTACTGTCGCATGACGTACAGCACTCACATGGCACATTTGGTGCCATTCCTGTTGCAGAATGAGCAGTCTACCATCACGAAGGAGATTGCATCTGCAGTTCATCTCACCGATATTTTCGATGGTACTTCACGCCTTGGTGAGGCACTTGCTGTTGTCCTCCGCTACGTCGATGGTGATTTCAACACACACCAACGCCTCGTACGTTTCTCTGTACTGTCCAAAAGCCTAGCTGGTACCGAGCTAGCTCGAGAGCTCATCACAGTTTTGTCAACACAGCTGCAAGTTCCAAGCCACACGGTTCTTCTTGCTTTGGTCCCAGACTGTGCAGCTGTTAATGGTGTTGCTGTTAGGGTGGTAACAGCTCTTTTTGACCCCATATTAGGTGGCATTAAATTGAGCATAACGAGCATAACGAGCATTAAAACTAGCATAATGTGCCACTTTTACTAGCAGTGCTAGTAGCATAATTGCCGAAAATAACTAGCATTATCCGCCGGGGCCTAGCTGTAATGTGAGTGGTCGTATTGATTTCATGTTTTGTTTGCTTGTAGGCCGCTGGCACCCACAGTCAAGGACCTAGAAACTTTGGCACTGCTGTGAATACTTTAGTCGCAAAGTGAAGATTCACGGCGACAAGCCCCAAACCTGGAGATAGGGTTTTTTTCAGCTTTCAGCAGCCCTGGGCGAGTTGTTTAGAGAAATGTGGCTTTTTTCTAGGTGCAACTCCCTATCTCCAGCTATAAAACAGGATCAGGATGGTCCTTATTCAAGTTCTGAGCTTGAAACGGGAAGAAAGGTGAGAAATTGTCAAATTTTGACCATATTTGACCACCTGTCAATTTTAATGCATCTCCCTATAACATGACCCAGCTGTAAATTGAGTGGTCGTATTGATTTCATTTTTTTGTTTGCTTGTAGGCCGCTATCACGCACATTTAATGACGTAGAAATTTTGGCACTGCTGTGAATACTTTAGTCGCAAAGTGAAGATTCACGGCGACAAGCCCCAAACTTGGAGATAGGTTATTTTCAGCTTTCAGCAGCCCTGGGCGAGTTTTTTTAGAGAAATGTGGCTTTTTTTTCTAGGTGCACCTCCCTATGTCCAGCTATAGAATAGGATCAGAATGGTCATTTTTCAAGTTCTGAGCTTAACACGGGAAGAAAAGTGAGAAATTGTCAAATTTTGACCATATTTGACCACCTGTCCATTTTAATGCATCTCTCTATAACATGACCCAGCTGTAATGTGAGTGGTCCTATTGATTTCATTTTATGTTTGCTTGTAGGCCGCTGTCAACCACATTCAATGGCCCAGAAATTTTGGCACTGCTGTGAATACTTTAGTCGCAAAGTGAAGATTCACGGCAACAAGCCCCAAACTTGGAGATAGGTTATTTTCAGCTTTCAGCAGCCCGGGGCGAGTTGTTTAGAGAAATGTGGCTTTTTTCTTGGTGCACCTCCCTATGTCCAGGTATAAAACAGGATCAGGATGGTCATTATTCAGGTGCTGAGCTTGAAACGGGAAGAAAGGTGAGAAATTGTCAAATTTTGACCATATTTGACCACCTGTCCATTTTAATGCATCTCTCTATAACATGACCCAGCTGTAATGTGAGTGGTTGTATTGATTTCATTTTTTGTTTGCTTGTAGGCCGCTGTCACCCACATTAAATGGCGTAGAAATTTTGGCACTGCTGTGAATACTTTAGTCGCAAAGTGAAGATTCACGGCGACAAGCCCCAAACTTGGAGATAGGTTATTTTCAGCTTTCAGCAGCCCTGGGCGAGTTGTTTAGAAAAATGTGGCTTTTTGTCTTGGTCCACCTCCCTATGTCCAGCTATAAAACAGGATCAGGATGGTCATTATTTATGTTCTGAGCTTCAAACGGGAAGAAAGGTGAGAGATTGTCAAATTTTGACCATATTTGACCACCTGTCAATTTTAATGCATCTCTCTATAACATGACCCAGCTGTAATGTGAGTGGTCGTATTGATTTCATTTTTTTTTTGCTTGTAGGCCGCTGGCATGCACAATCAAGGACCTGAAAACTTTGGCACTGCTGTGAATATTTTAGTCGCAAAGTGAAGATTCACGGCGACAAGCCCCAAACTTGGAGATAGGGTCTTTTCAGCTTTCAGCAGCCCGGGGCGAGTTGTTTAGAGAAATGTGGCTTTTTCTAGGTGCACCTCCCTATGTCCAGCTAAAAAACAGGATCAGGATGGTCATTATTCAGGTGCTGAGCTTGAAACGGGAAGAAAGGTGAGAAATTGTCAAATTTTGACCATATTTGACCACCTGTCAATTTTAATGCATCTCTCTATAACATGACCCAGCTGTAATGTGAGTGGTCGTATTGATTTCATTTTTTTTTGCTTGTAGGCCGCTGGCACCCACAATCAAGGACCTGAAAACTTTGGCACTGCTGTGAATACTTTAGTCGCAAAGTGAAGATTCACGGCGACAAGCCCCAAACTTGGAGATAGGGTTTTTTCAGCTTTCAGCAGCCCTGGGCGAGTTGTTTAGAGAAATGTAGCTTTTTTCTAGGTTCACCTCCCTATGTCCAGCTCTAAAACAGGATCAGGATGGTCATTGTTCAGGTGCTGAGCTTCTAACGGGAAGAAAGGTGAGAAATTGTCAAATTTTGACCATATTTGACCACCTGTCAATTTTAATGCATCTCCCTATAACATGACCCAGCTGTAAATTGAGTGATCGTATTGATTTCATTTTTTGTTTGCTTGTAGGCCGCTAGCACCCACATTCAATGACCTAGAAATTTTGGCACTGCTGTGAATACTTTAGTCGCAAAGTGAAGATTCACGGCGACAAGCCCCAAACTTGGAGATAGGTTATTTTCAGCTTTCAGCAGCCCTGGGCGAGTTGTTTAGAGAAATGTGGCTTTTTTCTCTAGGTGCACCTCCCTATGTCCAGCTATAGAATAGGATCGGGATGGTCATTTTTCAAGTTCTGAGCTTAACACGGGAAGAAAAGTGAGAAATTGTCAAATTTTGACCATATTTGACCACCTGTCAATTTTAATGCATCTCTCTATAACATGACCCAGCTGTAAATTGAGTGGTCGTATTGATTTCATTTTATGTTTTCTTGTAGGCCGCTGTTGTAATCGGTAGCCGAGTGGTAGGCGCGGTGAAATCAACAAGAGTTACTTTTATTCTACTTCTTTCAGGTACACACCTGAGATTTAATTATTATTGAAAGAAGAAACGGCAAAATAACTGACTTTCTCTCCGGTGCACACCTGGAGGTTGAATAGCTCGTTATTATCAAAATCTCATCTTCGAGTTAGCTTTCGTTGCTTTCTAATCTAATCTTCATCAAAACAGAAATGCGCAGCCGCTTTTATGCAGCAGCTGCCGTACGCTTACATACGGAGATACACTAAATATACATCAGGCAAAGCTCCGTATTAGTTCCGTACTGCTTCCGTATTGGTCGGGCAGGGATACTACACCCTCCCTTCCTACAGATAATCACGCCCTCGTGATTTTCAAAAAAATTAGTGCAGAGTTATGAACACAGCGTCAACCGGAAGATGGCAAATTATATCGGAAATGATAACGTTTAGAGTAGACAGAAGAAATGAACTGATAACAAATCATAAAGTAGAAGCACACCAGGTTCACACGATCTCACGGGGTCAAAAGGGGAAAGAACTGTCCTCCAAATAGGACCTGAAAATCCACAGCACTCTTGCTGCACAACGCTGGCACAACCCGCCAGGAACATCGCAGTTCCAAAACCGAACTGAATACACTATAACTATAAGGGGCGTTGTCACACACATTGTCCCACGTTAGCTGGGTAAACCGTGGCTCACCATGATCAGACGCCTACCAAACTAAACTGGATTCACACACTCGCATAAAGGAAGACTGAAGAGAAAAGGGAGACTGAAGGAAGACAGGAAAGAAAATGCCATACCTGGAATCAGCGTTAGTAACCACGGCGGCGGCTGGAGCTATGGCCAGTATTGGCGGAGGGCGAGCCAGGTTTTATCTTTATCTTCGTTGGGCCGGTCACTCAGAGCGGCTAGCTCGGCGTCAGACAGATCACTCCCTCCTCGTCTTGAATCATGGTCTTCACATTGTCGATAGCATCGCTTGGCGCAACGTAAAGAGTGATGGTCTAGCCAGGAAGAGTGTTGACGAAATTCTGCATTCCACCACGGAGACGAAGTACCAAGTGAATAGTGGACTCCTGCTGAACGTTGTAGTCACTCAGGGTTCGGCCGTCTGCCAACTACGCGCCGGCAAAAATCAAACGCTGCTGGTCTTGGGGAATACCCTCCTTGTCTTGTACAGCAGCCTGCATGTCGTCGTCCTCATCAGCTTCGCCATCACCACCGGTAGTATACATGTAGGTAGCGGGTTGCTTGGAATCGCCATCGGAGTCTCCAATGGATGCCGTGCGGAAAGAATGGTGATCCACGTTAGCACCCTGACTGTGCTGCAGGGTAATAAGCATGGCCAGGCCCAGGAAAGCATGAAACACGATTCTCATCTTGATTCGTCGCACGGAGCTGCAGCGGGTTGAGCCATGGGGGTCTGGGGTCGAATCACGTTGTTTTATTTCACAAAAACACACCGCTGACACCAATGTAATGGGTAGCCATGGGGCTGGGGTCGAATCACGTCGTTTTATTTTAAACTACACCGTTGCCACCAATGTAATGGGTAGCCGAGTGGTAGGCGCGGTGAAATCAACAAGAATTACTTTAATTCTACTTCTTTCAGGTACACACCTGAGATTTAATTATTAGTGAAAGAAGAAACGGCAAAATAACTGACTTTCTCTCCGGTGCACACCTGGAGGTTGAATAGCTCGTTATTATCAAAATCTCATCTTCGAGTTAGCTTTCGTTGCTTTCTAATCTAATCTTCATCAAAACAGAAATGCGCAGCCGCTTTTATGCAGCAGCTGCCGTACGCTTACATACGGAGATACACTAAATATACATCAGGCAAAGCTCCGTATTAGTTCCGTACTGCTTCCGTATTGGTCGGGCAGGGATACTACACTGTCAACCACATTCAATGGCCCAGAAATTTTGGCACTGCTGTGAATACTTTAGTCGCAAAGTGAAGATTCACGGCGACAAGCCCCAAACTTGGAGATAGGTTATTTTCAGCTTTCAGCAGCCCTGGGCGAGTTGTTTAGAGAAATGTGGCTTTTTTTCTAGGTGCACCTCCCTATGTCCAGCTATAGAATAGGATCAGGATGTCATTTTTCAAGTTCTGAGCTTAACACGGGTAGAAAAGTGAGAAATTGTCAAATTTTGACCACATTTGACCACCTGTCCATTTTAATGCATCTCTCTATAACATGACCCAGCTGTAATGTGAGTGGTCGTATTGATTTCATTTTATGTTTGCTTGTAGGCCGCTGTCAACCACATTCAATGGCCCAGAAATTTTGGCACTGCTGTGAATACTTTAGTAGCAAAGTGAAGATTCACGGCGACAAGCCCCAAACTTGGAGATAGGTTATTTTCAGCTTTCAGCAGCCCGGGGCGAGTTGTTTAGAGAAATGTGGCTTTTTTCTTGGTGCACCTCCCTATGTCCAGGTATAAAACAGGATCAGGATGGTCATTATTCAGGTGCTGAGCTTGAAACGGGAATAAAGGTGAGAAATTGTCAAATTTTGACCATATTTGACCACCTGTCCATTTTAATGCATCTCTCTATAACATGACCCAGCTGTAATGTGAGTGGTCGTATTGATTTCATTTTTTGTTTGCTTGTAGGTCGCTTGCACCCACATTCAAGGACCTAGAAATTTTGGCACTGCTGTGAATACTTTAGTCGCAAAGTGAAGATTCACGACGACAAGCCCCAAACTTGGAGATAGGTTATTTTCAGCTTTCAGCAGCCCTGGGCGAGTTGTTTAGAGAAATGTGGCTTTTTTTCTAGGTGCACCTCCCTATGTCCAGCTATAGAATAGGATCAGGGTGGTCATTTTTCAAGTTCTGAGCTTAACACGGGAAGAAAAGTGAGAAATTGTCAAATTTTGAACATATTTGACCACCTGGCAATTTTAATGCATCTCTCTATAACATGACCCAGCTGTAATGTGAGTGGTCGTATTGATTTCATTTTTTGTTTGCTTGTAGGCCGCTGGCACCCACAATCAAGGACCTAAAAACTTTGGCACTGCTGTGAATACTTTAGTCGCAAAGTGAAGATTCACGGCGACAAGCCCCAAACTTTGAGATAGGTTATTTTCAGCTTTCAGCAGCCCTGGGCGAGTTGTTTAGAGAAATGTGGCTTTTTATCCTGGTGCACCTCCCTATGTCCAGCTATAAAACAGGATCAGGATGGTCATTATTCAAGTTCTGAGCTTGAAACGGGAAGAAAGGTGAGAAATTGTCAAATTTTGACCATATTTGACCACCTGTCAATTTTAATGCATCTCCCTATAACATGACCCAGCTGTAAATTGAGTGGTCGTATTGATTTCATTTTTTGTTTGCTTGTAGGCCGCTAGCACCCACATTCAATGACCTAGAAATTTTGGCACTGCTGTGAATACTTTAGTCGCAAAGTGAAGATTCACGTCGACAAGCCCCAAACTTGGAGATAGGTTATTTCAGCTTTCAGCAGCCCTGGGCGAGTTGTTTAGAGAAATGTCGCTTTTTTTCTTGGTGCACCTCCCTATGTCCAGCTATAAAATAGGATCAGGATGGTAAAAATTCAAGTTCTGAGCTTCAAACGGGAAGAAAGGTGAGAAATTGTCAAATTTTGACGATATTTCACCACCTGTCAATTTTAATGCATCTCTCTATAACATTTTTTTTTTTACTGAATACCACAGTACCATCAGATGCTGCACAGCGGGGGCGGTGGCATATTGGATGGAAGTGGGGGCGGGGCAAAAGTAACTCCTCCGACCAAAGGTCTCGGAATCATTATTACTCCTGTGCGCCGATACATAGGAGAAAAGAAACATGTGCATCCAAGAGGGGAGCACTGGCTTTGCAAACGATAATGGGGAGAATTTGAGATTGGGATAGGACAAAACAATAGTAAAACAGTGCACCGTAGGAAGATGGAGTGAACTGATAATCGGGTTTTAAGGCTGAGCGAAGGGGATCAAAGAGGGGTAGAAGGGAGATGGAGTGCGGTCAGTATAATTAGGCTGGTGTGTTGGCAGAGATCATAGCCTGTCTGTGGCCCACTCCCACTTGCTGCGCCGCAAGTGGTCGTTGACGTTTTTCTTGAACGTGTGCATGCCTCTGCGAGAAGGGGGAGACTGCAGAAGGGTAGGTGGGAGCTGATTCCACGTTTCGATGAGGGAGTGGGGAAATGAGCGGAGCGTGTTGTTTCGTGCCTGAGGGGGAAGGATACTGGTGAGTTGCGATGGATGATGTGTTGCAGATCTGGTTGTCGCTCGAGTAGGCATGCGGTGTTGCGGTGCGGCTGCTGATGGTGGCAGAATGGCTTTCACCATTTCCGGACACTCCACAAAGTGCAGCTTGTACAGAAAGCAGAGCCCTGCTACGGTACGGCGAATGTCGAGGCTCGGGAGGTATGCTCCATCTCCAATTATGTGCAGGGCACGGCGCTGGATGGCAGTGAGGCGGGCCAAGGTGGTGGGGGCTGCGCTCATCCACACCAGCATGCCATACTCTAGCACAGGGCGGACAAAGCCACGGTACACGATTGCCCGGTGCTTTGGGTCTAGCACAGCCGATGCCTTACGGAGGAAGCGCCGCTGGGCTCCGCGTACTGCAAGCTGTCGGATATGGCTGCGGAATGCCAGCTGCCTGTCGAAGGTGACGCCAAGAAGCTTGAGCTCCTCTACTTCTGGCACGACTGCTCCTTGGAAGCGTATTGCGTTCGGGGGGGTTGGCGAGCGGTGGTGGCTGATGGTCAATGCCTGCGACTTTGTGGGCTCGAACTTGATCCTCCACCTGCTTCCCCATGCTGCCAGTGAGTCTACTGCCTGCTGGAGGATTGCTGTCTCTTCTGGCAGTCTGAGTCGGGTGGTGATGCACTTGTAGAGAGTTGTGTCGTCGGCGTATACAGCCAGCTTCGCCCCATCAGGCAGGTGGTCTTCTGCGTCGTTGACGTACAGAAGGAAGAGGGTGGGGCCGAGGATGCTGCCCTGTGGCACGCCAGATTGGATTCGGTGGGTCGGTGAAGACTGGCCACCTATGACGACCCGGATGTGGCGGTCTGTCAGGTAACTCCGGAGCCAGGCAAGGAGGAGGCCACTTATGCCGCACCGCTCAGCCTTGTGGAGGACGCCGTTGTGCGAGACCTTGTCGAAGGCCCCGGCAATATCTACTGCGAGTACCCTGACGAGGCCTCCACTGGCAGCTGCAAGGCTCCACTCATGCTGAAGAGCAATCAGCAGATCAGAGGTTCCCAGTCCAGTGCGAAAGCCAAACTGCCTGTGAGAAAGGATGTCATTCTTCTTCAGGAAGTTGGACAGGCTGCGGTTCACGATGGACTCCATACACTTAGACATTATGGGCAGTAGTGATATCGGTCGGTAGTTTCTGGGGTTCGACTTGGGGCCTTTCTTGTGTACCGGTACGACGTTGGCAACTTTCCACATGGCAGGTTGATGACCACTGCAGAAGCACAGGGTAAACAGCTTGGATAGGGGCAGGGCCAGAGAGTCGGCACATTTTCTCAGCACTCTAGCAGGTACTGCATCAGGCCCTGTGGCTTTGCTTGGGTTCAGGGCTCGGAGTGTCCGGCGTACGGTGGCTTGGCGGAAGTGGACTGTTGCAAGCGTATTTGCGGTGCGCTGGCGGACATGCGGGAATGGCCCCGACTGTTCTGCAAAGTCATCGTCTAGGCTGCACTTCTGGGCAAAGTACTTCCCGATGACGTTAGCCTTGTCGTGGCTTTTGGTGCATTCCATGCCATCGGGGTCAACCAGGACTGGGATGGAGCTGTCCCGGCCATGCCCTCCAACTCGTTTAATCACGCTCCACCACTCTCTGTCCTGCAGGCTGCCCGTCCGGAGCCGTTGCTTGACATGGTCGAGATGTCTGGCTTTGGCTCTTGCTAGACATCTTGTTGAGTCAAGGGATGCTAACTTGTACGTACACTGGAGCGCTCCATTTCTGGGGTCATCGCGGAATCTCCGCCAGGCATTGCGCTTTCTGCCAACTGCTGCAGAGCATTCTGGCGTCCACCAGATTGGGTCCTGCGGTCTGGTCTTGAAGACCTTGGATGGTATAAAGCGTTGCATTCCCTCAGTGATTCGCATGGTCAGAAGCTCACATGATATGTTAGGGTCGTCGCCGATTATTGTGTCCCAGTCAGTAGTCCGGAGGAAGGCAGAGAGGCGGGGCCAGTCAGCCCGCTGGTATCGCCATACTGTACGAGTGGTGGGTTGGTCTACAGATGCAGTAAGCTGGAAGTCGGCTATGACAACAGCATGGTCTGATCTGCCAAGAGGTGGTTGGGTGGTGGTAGACACAGCTCCAGGCACATCTGACATGACGAGGTCAAGGATGTTTTCGCCACGAGTGGCTGAGGTGACGTGTTGTCGGAGACCATGTACACAGCACATGTCTTCTGCAGCTTCTCCAGCAGCCGAGGTGCGTGGACTTCCAAGCCATTCCCGGTTGTGGGCATTGAAGTCCCCTGCCACAATAATGTGTGAGCAGGACTGCCGGGCTTTGTCGATGTCAGATTCCAGCTGGGTGAAGATACTGCAGTCGCTGTCTGCACTCGTCCCAGGTCTGTAGGCAGCACAGATGCCAAATTTCATGCCTGACGGTGCAGCAACACTAATCCAAAGAGTTTCACACTCAGAGTTGATGTCCAGTTGTTTGTACGCCATCCCTTCTTTCAGCCATATGGCGACTCCGCCGCCTTGCGCTGTCCGGTCTCGACGTATTGGGGGGTAATAGCCAGGGATTGAGACTTCCGCAACTGAGGCCTTGTCGGGCGATAGTTTGGTCTCGGTGACGACAGCGATGTCTACATGCAGGCTTTTCAGAGTATGCTGAAGCTCATCCATTTTGTTGTAAATGCTGAATGCATTCGTGAGCAGAAGACGGAGTGAGGGGGCCTTAGTTTTCATTGTGACCGTTGGCGTTGTTTGGGTTGGTGCATGGCCTACATTGGGTGGTGGGCTCGTTGGTCTGTGTATCCTGCTGGGGTGGCTGCGCACCATGCTGGTCAGCTCGCTTTGCATCCTGCGGCAGCGAATCTGGTGACCGTTCTGCAGAGGAACGTTTGTGGCTGTGAAGGGGGGTTACAGGTGTGCCGGCAGCGGCAGCGGACAGGCCACGACTCGCGCTCAGGAAGTCGTTAATTGTGGCGCCAATCCCAAGTTGCTGTTGCTCTTGATCATGCTGCTGTGCTTCCAACTGGTTGGTGCTACTGTCGCTACTGCTGCTGCGGCGACTGCTGGTGCTGCTGCGGTGACCACTGGTGCTGCTGCGGCGACTGCTGGTGCTGGTGCTGCTGCTGCTGCTGGTGTTGTTGTTGGCGTTGTTGCTGCTGCTGCTGTTGTTGTGCTTGTTGTGGCTGCTGCTCTTGCTGCTGCTGATGCTTTTGGCCGCGACTGACTGGGTGCTCGACTCCGATACACTGGGACCCACCGCGTTTTGCGCAGAGGAGTGCTTACGGCCAGCGTCAAACTTCCATGGCCTGCAGTACAGTGGCCGGGGCCAGAATTCCGGGTCAGTCAGGAGATTCACAAGAGATGCATCCACGGCTACTCGTGCTGACACCCGGCCATGTGGAGAGGTATACATACTGCACGTGAGTACTGAGATGGACTGTGGCTCGGGAAGAGCAGCTGCTGTGACTTGAATGTATTCTTTCAGACTGGATTCGGTGCAGGATGTGCTCAGGTTACCAATGTACACCACGGCACGCTTTGTCTGTGGTGGCTCTGCTGCAACTAGCTTCCATGCGTCACTGTGGTTCCGGGGTGTGGTCCGCTGCCGCAAAACTCGTTTGGACACGACCTCCCGGAAACCGTCACTGTCGCATTCAGTACTCAAATTGCTGCTTGTCTCTGCATCAGCAGGAGGGTTCGGGGTGTCAGGCTCCATGTCGACAACTTGCTCGGCATCAGCAGATGTAGCATTTTGATTTTTTTCATGTTTTTTTAATTTTTTTGATTTTTTCGAGTTTTCCTTGGCCTTGTTGATCCCAATCGGATGCCTGACGTCTTGAGTAGTCTGGGCCAGTTTGTGAACACCAAGCAGTTCGTCTTTCAGATGGAAAATGCTGTCAGTAAGGTCGCTTATCCGAGAGAGCAAGCGGGCCTCCCTGCCTTTGCTCTCCTCAACCTCAGCACGCAGCGCGTCCACAAGAAACTGGAGTTTGTCGTCCATGGTGGAGAGGAGCTCATTACTTCGGGTACTGTTGCCCTGACCACCTGTGTCCCCTGAAGGCACGACTGAATCTTGTTCGCCGTCCGGCATGGCTGTATGCCGCCTGGGCAGACAAGGACCTCCGGGAGACAAAAATACTCAGCTTTTCGAAAAATTCAAAAAGTACCGTGCGAGTGATTTCAACCCTGCCGAAAGGCCTGTTGCTAGTCTCTAACTACTACTAGTACTACCTAATTAACTACCTACCAGTAACTGCCCCTCTCCAGACCGGCCTGCTGCCGGCTGGCTACACAACCTGCGAAAGCTACGGAGCTCGAAAAACTGTAACTGGATAGCCCCAAACTGCCCTCGTACTGACCCAGCTGTAATGTGAGTGGTCGTGTTGATTTCATTTTTTGTTTGCTTGTAGGCCGCTGCCACTCACATTCAATGACCTAGAAATTTTGGCACTGCTGTGAATACTTTAGTCGCAAAGTGAAGATTCACGGCGAAAAGCCCCAAACTGGGAGATAGGTTATTTCAGCTTTCAGCAGCCCTGGGCGAGTTTTTTAGAGCAATGTGGCTTTTTTTCTAGGTGCACCTCCCTATTTCCAGCTATAAAATAGGATCAGGATGGTAAATATTCAAGTTCTGAGCTTCAAACGGGAAGAAAGGTGAGAAATTGTCAAATTTTGACCATATTTCACCACCTGTCAATTTTAATGCATCTCTCTATAACATGACCCAGCTGTAATGTGAGTGGTCGTATTGATTTCATTTTTTGTTTGCTTGTAGGCCGCTGTTACCCACATTCAATGACCTAGAAATTTTGGCATTGCTGTGATTACTTAAGTCGCAAAGTGAAGATTCACGGCGACACGCTCCAAACTTGGAGATAGGGTATTTTCAGCTTTAGCAGCCCTGGGCGAGTTGTTTAGAGAAATGTGGCTTTTTTCTTGGTGCACCTCCCTATGTCCAGCTATAAAACAGGATCAGGATGGTCATGAATTATGTTCTGAGCTTGAAACGGGAAGAAAGGTGAGAAATTGTCAAATTTTGACCATATTTGACCACCTGTCAATTTTACTGCATCTCCCTATAACATGACCCAGCTGTAAATTGAGTGGTCGTATTGATTTCTTTTTTTGTTTGCTTGTAGGCCGCTGTCACCCACATTCAATGCCCTAGAAAATTTGGCACTGCGGTGAATACTTTAGTCGCAAAGTGAAGATTCACGGCGACAAGCCCCAAACTTGGAGATAGGTTATTTCAGCTTTCAGCAGCCCTGGGCGAGTTGTTTAGAGAAATGTGGCTTTTTTTTCTAGGTGCACCTCCCTACGTCCAGCTATAAAATAGGATCAGGATGGTAAAAATTCAAGTTCTGAGCTTCAAACGGGAAGAAAGGTGAGAAATTGTCAAATTTTGACCATATTTGACCACCTGTCAATTTTAATGCATCTCTCTATAACATGACCCAGCTGTAATGTGAGTGGTCGTGTTGTTTTAATTTTTTGTTTGCTTGTAGGCCGCTGTCACCCACATTCAATGACCTAGAAATTTTGGCACTGCTGTGAATACTTAAGTCGCAAAGTGAAGATTCACGGCGACAAGCCCCAAACTTGGATATAGGTTATTTTCAGCTTTCAGCAGCCCTGGGCGAGTTGTTTAGAGAAATGTAGCTTTTTTTCTAGGTGCACCTCCCTATGTCCAGCTAAAAAACAGGATCAGAATGGTCATTAATTATGTTCTGAGCTTGAACCGGGAAGAAAGGTGAGAAATTGTCAAAGTTTGACCATGTTTGACCACCTGTCAATTTTAATGCATCTCCCTATAACATGACCCAGCTGTAATGTGAGTGGTCGTATTAATTTCATTTTTTGTTTGCTTGTAGGCCGCTGGCACCCACATTCAATGGTTCAGAAATTTTGGCACTGCTGTGAATACTTTAGTCGCAAAGTGAAGATACACGGTGACAAGCCCCTAACTTGGAGATAGGTTATTTTCAGCTTTCAGCTTTGTTCTTGGTGCACCTCCCTATATCGAGCTATAAAACAGGATCAGGATGGTCATTATTCAAGTTCTGAGCTTGAAACGGGAAGAAAGGTGAGAAATTGTCAAATTTTGACCATATTTGACCACCTGTAAATTTTAATTCATCTCTCTATAACATGACCCAGCTGTAATGTGAGTGGTCATATTGATTTCATTTTTTGTTTGCTTGTAGGCCGCTGGCACCCACATTCAAGGACCTAGAAACTTTGGCACTGCTATGAATACTTTTGTCGCAAAGTGAAGATTCACGGCGACAAGCCCCAAACTTGGAGATAGGTTATTTCAGCTTTCAGCAGCCCTGGGCGAGTTTTTTAGAGTAGGCCTTGACGGATTATGCTAGCATAATTTTTCGCATAATTCCTACCAAATTCGAATAATCGCATAATTCGAGGCAAATTGCATACGAATCGCATAAAATTGTAATATTCCGCCTGTTCGCATCAAATTCCATACAGTTGTACATGTTCTACAAGTACAAGTACAAGTAGATGCACTAGGAAGTTGTAGGTTTACGACTCCCTTGATAATATGTCCAGTCCACTACAATCAGTGATGGTCGTAGCCAGGTCGGACGATGCGTTGACCCCGTTGAACTTTTGCTACTACAGTACAACGCCCTCTACAAAAAAATTCCCTTGTTATTTTGCACAGAACCATTTTGCATTAGCAGCATATGTGAGCATAATGCGGCATAATATGGTAACTTTTAGCATAAAAATAGCATAATTCTGCAATTTTTTCAGCAATGCGAAAAGCATAATTTCACGAAAATATTAGCATAATCCGTCAAGGCCTATTTGAGAGCAATGTGGCTTTTTTTCTAGGTGCACCTCCCTATGTCCAGCTATAAAATAGTATCAGGATGGTAAATATTCAAGTTCTGAGCTTCAAACGGGAAGAGAGGTGAGAAATTGTCAAATTTTGACCATATTTCACAACCTGTCAATTTTAATGCATCTCTCTATAACATGACCCAGCTGTAATGTGAGTGGTCGTATTGATTTAATTTTTTGATTGCTTGTAGGCCGCTGTCACCCACATTCAATGCCCTAGAAATTTTGGCACTGCGGTGAATACTTTAGTCGCAAAGGGAAGTTTCACGGCAGCAAGCCCCAAACTTGGAGATAGGGTATTTTCAGCTTTCAGCAGCCCTGGGCGAGTTGTTTAGAGAAATGTGGCTTTTTTCTTGGTGCACCTCCCTATGTCCAGCTATAAAACAGGATCAGGATGGTCATTAATTATGTTCTGAGCTTGAAACGGGAAGAAAGGTGAGAAATTGTCAAATTTTGACTATATTTGACCACCTGTCAATTTTAATGCATCTTCCTATAACATGACCCAGCTGTAAATTGAGTAGTCGTATTGATTTCCTTTTTTTTGTTTGCTTGTAGGCCGCTAGCACCCACATTCAATGACGTAGAAATTTTGGCACTGCTGTGAATACTTTAGTCGCAAAGTGAAGATTCACGGCGACAAGCCCCAAACTTGGAGATAGGTTATTTCAGCTTTCAGCAGCCCTGGGCGAGTTGTTTGGAGAAATGTGGCTTTTTTCTTGGTGCACCTCCCTATGTCGAGCTATAAAACAGGATCAGGATGGTGAACATTCAAGTTCTGAGCTTTAAACGAGAAGAAAGGAGAGAAATTGTCAAATTTTGACCATATTTGACCACCTGTCAATTTTAATGCATCTCTCTATAACTTGACCCAGCTGTAATGTGAGTGGTCGTATTGATTTCATTTTTTGTTTGCTTGTAGGCCGCTGGCACCCACATTCAAGGACCTAGAAACTTTGGCACTGCTGTGAATATTTTAGTCGCAAAGTGAAGATTCACGGCGACAAGCCCCAAATTTGGAGATAGGGTTTTTTCAGCTTTCAGCAGCCCTGGGCGAGTTGTTTAAAGAAATGTGGCTTTTTTTCTAGGTGAACCTCCCTATTTCCAGCTATAAAACAGGATCAGGATGGTCATTATTCAAGTTCTGAGCTTGAAGCGAGAAGAAAGGTGAGAAATTGTCAAATTTTGACCATGTTTGACCACCTGTCAATTTTAATGCATCTCTCTGTAACATGACCCAGCTGTAATGTGAGTGGTCGTATTGATTTCATTTTTTGTTTGCTCGTAGGCCGCTGTCACCCACATTCAATGGCCTAGAAATTTTGGCACTGCTGTGAATACTTTAGTCGCAAAGTGAAGATTCACGGCGACAAGCCCCAAACTTGGAGATAGGTTATTTTCAGCTTTCAGCAGCCCTGGGCGAGTTGTTTAGAGAAATGTGGCTTTTTTTCTAGGTGCACCTCCCTATGTCCAGCTAAAAAACAGGATCAGAATGGTCATTAATAATATGTTCTGAGCTTGAACCGGGAAGAAAGGTGAGAAATTGTCAAAGTTTGACCATGTTTGACCACCTGTCAATTTTAATGCATCTCCCTATAACATGACCCAGCTGTAACGTGAGTGGTCGTATTAATTTCATTTTTTGTTTGCTTGTAGGCCGCTGGCACCCACATTCAATGGTTCAGATATTTTGGCACTGCTGTGAATACTTTAGTAGCAAAGTGAAGATACACGGTGACAAGCCCCTAACTTGGAGATAGGTTATTTTCAGCTTTCAGCTTTTTTCTTGGTGCACCTCCCTATATCGAGCTATAAAACAGGATCAGGATGGTCATTATTCAAGTTCTGAGCTTGAAACGGGAAGAAAGGTGAGAAATTGTCAAATTTTGACCATATTTGACCACCTGTAAATTTTAATTCATCTCTCTATAACATGACCCAGCTGTAATGTGAGTGGTCATATTGATTTCATTTTTTGTTTGCTTGTAGGCCGCTGGCACCCACATTCAAGGACCTAGAAACTTTGGCACTGCTATGAATACTTTTGTCGCAAAGTGAAGATTCACGGCGACAAACCCCAAACTTGGAGATAGGTTATTTCAGCTTTCAGCAGCCCTGGGCGAGTTTTTTAGAGCAATGTGGCTTTTTTTCTAGGTGCACCTCCCTATGTCCAGCTATAAAATAGGATCAGGATGGTAAATATTCAAGTTCTGAGCTTCAAACGGGAAGAGAGGTGAGAAATTGTCAAATTTTGACCATATTTCACAACCTGTCAATTTTAATGCATCTCTCTATAACATGACCCAGCTGTAATGTGAGTGGTCGTATTGATTTCATTTTTTGTTTGCTCGTAGGCCGCTGTCACTCACATTCAATGCCCTAGAAATTTTGGCACTGCTGTGAATACTTTAGTCGCAAAGTGAAGATTCACGGCGACAAGCCCCAAACTTGGAGATAGGTTATTTTCAGCTTTCAGCAGCCCTGGGCGAGTTGTTTAGAGAAATGTGGCTTTTTTTCTAGGTGCACCTCCCTATGTCCAGCTAAAAAACAGGATCAGAATGGTCATTAATTATGTTCTGAGCTTGAACCGGGAAGAAAGGTGAGAAATTGTCAAAGTTTGACCATGTTTGACCACCTGTCAATTTTAATGCATCTCCCTATAACATGACCCAGCTGTAATGTGAGTGGTCGTATTAATTTCATTTTTTGTTTGCTTGTAGGCCGCTGGTACCCACATTCAATGGTTCAGAAATTTTGGCACTGCTGTGAATACTTTAGTCGCAAAGTGAAGATACACGGTGACAAGCCCCTAACTTGGAGATAGGTTATTTTCAGCTTTCAGCTTTTTTCTTGGTGCACCTCCCTATATCGAGCTATAAAACAGGATCAGGATGGTCATTATTCAAGTTCTGAGCTTGAAACGGGAAGAAAGGTGAGAAATTGTCAAATTTTGACCATATTTGACCACCTGTAAATTTTAATTCATCTCTCTATAACATGACCCAGCTGTAATGTGAGTGGTCATATTGATTTCATTTTTTGTTTGCTTGTGGGCCGCTGGCACCCACATTCAAGGACCTAGAAACTTTGGCACTGCTATGAATACTTTTGTCGCAAAGTGAAGATTCACGGCGACAAACCCCAAACTTGGAGATAGGTTATTTCAGCTTTCAGCAGCCCTGGGCGAGTTTTTTAGAGCAATGTGGCTTTTTTTCCAGGTGCACCTCCCTATGTCCAGCTATAAAATAGGATCAGGATGGTAAATATTCAAGTTCTGAGCTTCAAACGGGAAGAGAGGTGAGAAATTGTCAAATTTTGACCATATTTCACAACCTGTCAATTTTAATGCATCTCTCTATAACATGACCCAGCTGTAATGTGAGTGGTCGTATTGATTTAATTTTTTGTTTGCTTGTAGGCCGCTGTCACCCACATTCAATGCCCTAGAAATTTTGGCACTGCGGTGAATACTTTAGTCGCAAAGGGAAGATTCACGGCAACAAGCCCCAAACTTGGAGATAGGGTATTTTCAGCTTTCAGCAGCCCTGGGCGAGTTGTTTAGAGAAATGTGGCTTTTTTCTTGGTGCACCTCCCTATGTCCAGCTATAAAACAGGATCAGGATGGTCATTAATTATGTTCTGAGCTTGAAACGGGAAGAAAGGTGAGAAATTGTCAAATTTTGACTATATTTGACCACCTGTCAATTTTAATGCATCTTCCTATAACATGACCCAGCTGTAAATTGAGTAGTCGTATTGATTTCCTTTTTTTTGTTTGCTTGTAGGCCGCTAGCACCCACATTCAATGACGTAGAAATTTTGGCACTGCTGTGAATACTTTAGTCGCAAAGTGAAGATTCACGGCGACAAGCCCCAAACTTGGAGATAGGTTATTTCAGCTTTCAGCAGCCCTGGGCGAGTTGTTTGGAGAAATGTGGCTTTTTTCTTGGTGCACCTCCCTATGTCGAGCTATAAAACAGGATCAGGATGGTGAACATTCAAGTTCCGAGCTTTAAACGAGAAGAAAGGAGAGAAATTGTCAAATTTTGACCATATTTGACCACCTGTCAATTTTAATGCATCTCTCTATAACATGACCCAGCTGTAATGTGAGTGGTCGTATTGATTTCATTTTTTGTTTGCTTGTAGGCCGCTGGCACCCACATTCAAGGACCTAGAAACTTTGGCACTGCTGTGAATATTTTAGTCGCAAAGTGAAGATTCACGGCGACAAGCCCCAAACTTGGAGATAGGGTTTTTTCAGCTTTCAGCAGCCCTGGGCGAGTTGTTTAAAGAAATGTGGCTTTTTTTCTAGGTGAACCTCCCTATTTCCAGCTATAAAACAGGATCAGGATGGTCATTATTCAAGTTCTGAGCTTGAAGCGAGAAGAAAGGTGAGAAATTGTCAAATTTTGACCATGTTTGACCACCTGTCAATTTTAATGCATCTCTCTGTAACATGACCCAGCTGTAATGTGAGTGGACGTATTGATTTCATTTTTTGTTTGCTCGTAGGCCGCTGTCACCCACATTCAATGGCCTAGAAATTTTGGCACTGCTGTGAATACTTAAATCGCAAAGTGAAGATTCACGGCGACAAGCCCCAAACTTGGAGATAGGTTATTTTCAGCTTTCAGCAGCCCTGGGCGAGTTGTTTAGAGAAATGTGGCTTTTTTTCTAGGTGCACCTCCCTATGTCCAGCTAAAAAACAGGATCAGAATGGTCATTAATTATGTTCTGAGCTTGAACCGGGAAGAAAGGTGAGAAATTGTCAAAGTTTGACCATGTTTGACCACCTGTCAATTTTAATGCATCTCCCTATAACATGACCCAGCTGTAATGTGAGTGGTCGTATTAATTTCATTTTTTGTTTGCTTGTAGGCCGCTGGCACCCACATTCAATGGTTCAGAAATTTTGGCACTGCTGTGAATACTTTAGTCGCAAAGTGAAGATACACGGTGACAAGCCCCTAACTTGGAGATAGGTTATTTTCAGCTTTCAGCTTTTTTCTTGGTGCACCTCCCTATATCGAGCTATAAAACAGGATCAGGATGGTCATTATTCAAGTTCTGAGCTTGAAACGGGAAGAAAGGAGAGAAATTGTCAAATTTTGACCATATTTGACCACCTGTAAATTTTAATTCATCTCTCTATAACATGACCCAGCTGTAATGTGAGTGGTCATATTGATTTCATTTTTTGTTTGCTTGTAGGCCGCTGGCACCCACATTCAAGGACCTAGAAACTTTGGCACTGCTATGAATACTTTTGTCGCAAAGTGAAGATTCACGGCGACAAGCCCCAAACTTGGAGATAGGTTATTTCAGCTTTCAGCAGCCCTAGGCGAGTTTTTTAGAGCAATGTGGCTTTTTTTCTAGGTGCACCTCGCTATGTCCAGCTATAAAATAGGATCAGGATGGTAAATATTCAAGTTCTGAGCTTCAAACGGGAAGAGAGGTGAGAAATTGTCAAATTTTGACCATATTTCACAACCTGTCAATTTTAATGCATCTCTCTATAACATGACCCAGCTGTAATGTGAGTGGTCGTATTGATTTAATTTTTTGTTTGCTTGTAGGCCGCTGTCACCCACATTCAATGGCCTAGAAATTTTGGCACTGCGGTGAATACTTTAGTCGCAAAGGGAAGATTCACGGCAACAAGCCCCAAACTTGGAGATAGGGTATTTTCAGCTTTCAGCAGCCCTGGGCGAGTTGTTTAGAAAAATGTGGCTTTTTGTCTTGGTCCACCTCCCTATGTCCAGCTATAAAACAGGATCAGGATGGTCATTAATTATGTTCTGAGCTTGAAACGGGAAGAAAGGTGAGAAATTGTCAAATTTTGACTATATTTGACCACCTGTCAATTTTAATGCATCTTCCTATAACATGACCCAGCTGTAAATTGAGTAGTCGTATTGATTTCCTTTTTTTGTTTGCTTGTAGGCCGCTAGCACCCACATTCAATGACGTAGAAATTTTGGCACTGCTGTGAATACTTTAGTCGCAAAGTGAAGATTCACGGCGACAAGCCCCAAACTTGGAGATAGGTTATTTCAGCTTTCAGCAGCCCTGGGCGAGTTGTTTGGAGAAATGTGGCTTTTTTCTTGGTGCACCTCCCTATGTCGAGCTATAAAACAGGATCAGGATGGTGAACATTCAAGTTCTGAGCTTTAAACGAGAAGAAAGGAGAGAAATTGTCAAATTTTGACCATATTTGACCACCTGTCAATTTTAATGCATCTCTCTATAACATGACCCAGCTGTAATGTGAGTGGTCGTATTGATTTCATTTTTTGTTTGCTTGTAGGCCGCTGGCACCCACATTCAAGGACCTAGAAACTTTGGCACTGCTGTGAATATTTTAGTCGCAAAGTGAAGATTCACGGCGACAAGCCCCAAACTTGGAGATAGGGTTTTTTCAGCTTTCAGCAGCCCTGGGCGAGTTGTTTAAAGACATGTGGCTTTTTTTCTAGGTGAACCTCCCTATTTCCAGCTATAAAAGAGGATCAGGATGGTCATTATTCAAGTTCTGAGCTTGAAGCGAGAAGAAAGGTGAGAAATTGTCAAACTAACTTTTTTGAATTTTTCGAGTGCGGATGCAGTTTTAGGAGCTCCGCTCCTATCAGCCTTTCCGAGTCTGTAACTGTAACCTACAGGAGCTGTGACTTGTACTGCGGACTATGGCCACCAATGAGCATGTCGACCTGGCCCTTCTGACGTTCGACTGTCTACAAAACCTGGCCACCCGGACTGGCATCCCGAAAGCGGACTCCTTCTCACGGCCCGACCTGGTGGGAGCGCTCCGGAAGGAGGGGATTGGGTCCCACCCCATCCTGGAAGGTATGACCGGTATAGGACATGTCACGACTGCTTTGGCCGCATTGTCCTCGACAATAATGGACCTGAATAAAGAAATAGTGGCAATTTGGGTGGGAAGAGATGATGAAATTGCTTCCTTGAAGCTTGAAATTCAACAGCTGAGGCGGGAAATGGCTGACCTGCGAGATACTAGCGTACACACACAGCACGCCATGCCACACCAGTACAGCGACGTAGTACTAGGAACCGCCACACAAACTGCAAGTGCACGTGCGAGGCTGAGCACCACAACGGGCAAGTCTGTACAAACGTACGGTACACACGCCGGCAGTGGCAGCCTGCCAGGAGAAACGCGTGTGCCACAACCCAACACTACTACAAGTCGTAGTTCCAGCCCCGCAGCAGGCGTGCATGCATCCCGTAGGTCCAGCACTACTACAAGTCGTATCTCCAGCCCCGCAGCAGGCCTGGATGCATCCCGTAGGTCAACCGATACTGAACAACAAGTACATGAATGGCAGGAACACCAGGGCAGACGCACTCGAGCCGCCCAGAGACAAAGGCACGCGGCAGATACTAGTAGTCAGTCCCAGCTAGCTCAAAGCATAACAAGGCGGGTGCAAACATCCCGCTACACCAAGCCGGCTCGTGATAGCGAGCCGGCAGTAGACCTCACGGCATCACCCCGGGCCAAACGCAAAGTGTTTTACGTTGGCAACGTGCAGCCACACTGCTCCGCATCATCAATTGCTGAATGGTGCTCTGCCCGAGGAGTGCAGATTCAGGAAGGTGTCATATTTGCATCCAAGCACTTCAGAACTGCCTACGCACGGGTGACCGTCGAGGCAGCTGATGAGAACACAGTCGGTGACAAAGGGTTCTGGCCGGATGCTCTTTCGCACACGGTTAGGCCCTGGCGTTTTGCCGCGGACAGTTTTGACACCAGCAATGCCAACCAGGCAAACAACGTCCTCTCCTCAGGCTCAGCATGATGGCGCGACCACAGCTGAATCCACTGGCTCGGCCCTACTTCCCCCCTTGCCAGGGTAAACTGACCTTGCTTTCCGTAAATTGCCGCTCAATCGTTAACAAATCTGCCGAACTGTCTGTCATTGCTGATTTCAACAAACCTGATGTCATCTGTCTAAATGAAACATGGCTAAATCCAAGCATAGCGCTCACCATCTCCGGTTATACCACATTTCGTCGCGACCGACCACCTCATGATAACAAATCCGGTACGGCAACCAGAGGATATGGTGGAGTCGCGATTCTTGTCCGGCAAAATCGCTTCGGAAGAGTCCAAGTTCGCGACGACCTTGCTCGTCCGACCTGTGAATCCGTATGGGTTGAGCTTCACCCAATCTTAGGCTCCCCGACACCCATCCTCGTCTGCTGTACCTACCGTCCGCCCTCAGTCAAAACCACGGAAATAGACCACTTCTGTGATATGCTAGCTAGTGCTTTGGTAACCGTTCCCATGTCATCGTACCATGTCATAATGGCTGGGGACTTCAACAGTAAGCACAAACGGTGGTGCCCATCGGATTTAACGTGTCCTGCTGGGGCGGCACTTTTTCGCACCCTTACCTGCTTCGGTTTGGATCAGCTGGTGCAGAGTCCAACGCACACAACATCTTCCGGAACACAGTCATGTCTAGACCTTGTCTTCACGAACCAACCCCTGCTGGCGACGGACGTTCACACAGCTTGCGCTCTTGGCTCCTCGGACCATCTCATGGTTTCATGCCAGTTCGCCGTCTCATTGCCCTCGGATCCAGACCTGCCACTTCCTTCTCGCAAACCGTTCCCATATCGCTTCCGTCGAGTCCCCTCTCAGTGCTGGGACTCTATGAACGCTGATTTCTCCTGCCACGACTGGTCGTTTCTGCAACCAGAAGGCTCTCCAACTGTTGACGCCGCGGTAGATCACTTTGCAGCCGTCCTTGAACGAGGGTTCCAACAGCACCTCTCTAACTTTGCTATCGGCTACAACAACCGGAAACATTCCAACCCAACATCCTCGACATCTAGTCCCCCATGGGTGACACGGTCCCTCGTATCTGAAGTGAAGCGCAAGCGTGATCTTTTCAGCGTCTACAAGAAATTCCCAATGCCGGTTAACCGGGAGGCTTACCGAGTTCAACGCAACTTCGTCAAGCACCTTTCTCGTACCTCACACCGCTCCTTTCTAAACTCTCTTTCTGCAACACTCTCCTCCCCCGATCGCCCATCACTCCACCAATTCATTCGCAACCAGTGCCGCGGGACCTCCCGCGCGCCAATCCAGTACCTGACGGACTCCAATGGCAACCGCCAGCACGATGTGAAGGCGATTGCAGACACACTGAACAAGCAGTTTGTTTCATCCGGCATTCCGGAAGATCCGAATTGGGTCATTCCATCGCTGTCCCCAGCCCCTGAACTTAGCGCACCACTCACACGCGTCGTTACCACGACTGCTACCGTCTGTAAGCACCTCAAACTCCTGAAGAATTGTAAGTCCCCTGGCGAAGATGGCATACCCAATGAGGTTCTCAAATGGCTTGCGCCATCTCTGTCCTATCCCTTGTGCCTGCTCTTTAACATGTCATATCGTACAGGAGTATTTCCGTCCGTCTGGAAATCTGCTGTTATCGTCCCGATCTATAAGAAAGGCCAACGCTCTCAGGCTGGCAACTACAGACCAATCTCTCTCCTTCCCGCTGTGTCCAAGGTCTGTGAACGTATTTTCTTTGAGTCTCTGTACTGCCACGTCACCCCAGCGCTTTCACCATCTCAATCCGGTTTCTGCCATGGAGACTCCACAACTTTCCAACTAACACGTCTAGTACAAGACATCTACACCCAGCGGAACCTCAGGCGGCATGTTGGCATCGTGTTCTTTGACCTAGCGAAAGCTTTCGACACCGTCTGGCATCGTGGTCTGCTTGCAAAGCTAGAGTCCGTCTTCTTGGTACACGGTCCAGCCCTGCAATGGCTCTCATCCTATCTTTCCTGCCGCCACCAGACTGTCAGAGTATCTACCTCCCTATCAGACCCATTACTAGTCGTGTCTGGGGTACCCCAGGGGTCCATACTTGGGCCGCTCCTATTTCTACTGTACGTTAATGACTTGCCAGCCCTTGTACCAAATGTAAGTCTTTTTGCTGACGACACTGCTCTGATGTGCTCCGACAGCTCGGCAGACAACCTCACGGCCTCCATGCAGTCCGGGGTCAACGCTACAGTAACATGGATGGAAACCTGGAAACTGAAGCCTAACCTCGCCAAAACCGAGGCCATGTTCTTCTCTCCCTCGCCCCCCACTCAACTTCTGTATTTTCCTGGTCTAAATAGTACACCTATTAAAGTTGTTAACGAGCACAAGCACCTGGGCGTTATTCTCGACCGCCAACTCTCCTGGTCTCCACAAGTCCAGTCTGTGTGCAAGCGTGCGAGTGCGTCCTTAGGTATGCTACAACCCCACTGCCAACACTTGAATGATAACTGCAGAGAATTGTTCTTTAAGTCGTACATTTTGCCTATATTTGACTATTGCGATATAGCTTGGTGCGGGTTGTCTCAGACTTTACTCCACAGACTGGAGGTACATCAACGCTTGCTTCTGAAAATTCTGTTTCGAAAAGACCAAACATTTGCCTCCCTTTGTCTTTATAAACTTGCTTCCACGCACCCTCTTCTTGCCCGACATCAGCAGCATCTTTGTATCCTTGTGCAAAAAATCTTCCTAGCCCAAGTCCCGAAACATATTGCCAAGTACCACTGGTTTGTTACCACTAGACCAACACGCAATGCCTTATCACTGCCCCGAGCTAGTTCCTCTCTGTTTTTGAAATCCCCTTTCTTCTCAGCATACTCCCTTTGGTCTAACCTGCCTACTAGCATTAGGACATGCCAGGATATCAGGAAATTCACAGTCCAGCTTTCCACACTGTCTCATCCGAAGTGATCCCATGTATTATTAATGTGCCTCCCTTTCTTTTTCTCTCCCTATCTCCTTTCCCTCTCTGACAGCATCTTTCTTTCTTTTTTTTTCCCTTTTTAGCTTGCCGTGGTTGGCTATCACCTGACCTCTCATGTTTATTGGCAGTCTTCGGACGGGCCAGGAGATGTTGAATAAATAAATAAATAAATAAATAAATTTTGACCATGTTTGACCACCTGTCAATTTTAATGCATCTCTCTGTAACATGACCCAGCTGTAATGTGAGTGGTCGTATTGATTTCATTTTTTGTTTGCTCGTAGGCCGCTGTCACCCACATTCAATGGCCTAGAAATTTTGGCACTGCTGTGAATACTTTAGTCGCAAAGTGAAGATTCACGGCGACAAGCCCCAAACTTGGAGATAGGTTATTTTCAGCTTTCAGCAGCCCTGGGCGAGTTGTTTAGAGAAATGTGGCTTTTTTTCTTGGTCCACCTCCCTATGTCCAGCTATAAAACAGGATCAGGATGGTCATTAATTATGTTCTGACCTTGAAACGGGAAGAAAGGTGAGAAATTGTCAAATTTTGACCATATTTGACCACCTGTCCATTTTAATGCATCTCTCTATAACATGACCCAGCTGTAATGTGAGTGGTCGTATTGATTTCATTTTTTGTTTGCTTGTAGGCCGCTGTCACCCACATTCAATGGCCTAGAAATTTTGGCACTGCGGTGAATACTTTAGTCGCAAAGTAAAGATTCACGGCAACAAGCCCCAAACTTGGAGAAAGGTTATTTTCAGCTTTCAGCAGCCCTGGGCGAGTTGTTTAGAGAAATGTGGGTTTTTTTCTTGGTGCACCTCCCTATGTCCAGCTATAAAACAGGATCAGGATGGTCATTAATTATTATGTTCTGAGCTTGAAACGGGAAGAAAGGTGAGAAATTGTCAAATTTTGACCATATTTCACCACCTGTCAATTTTAATGCATCTCTCTATAACATGACCCAGCTGTAATGTGACCATCCTGATCCTGTTTTATAGCTGGAAATAGGGAGGTTCACCTAGAAAAAAAGCCACATGTCTTTAAACAACTCGCCCAGGGCTGCTGAAATCTAAAAAAAACCCTATCTCCAAGTTTGGGGCTTGTCGCCGTGAATCTTCACTTTGCGACTAAAGTATTCACAGCAGTGCCAAAGTTTCTAGGTCCTTGAATGTGGGTGCCAGCGGCCTACAAGCAAACAAGCCCCAAACTTGGAGATAGGTTATTTTCAGCTTTCAGCAGCCCTGGGCGAGTTGTTTAGAGAAATGTGGCTTTTTATCCTGGTGCACCTCCCTATGTCCAGCTATAAAACAGGATCAGGATGGTCATTATTCAAGTTCTGAGCTTGAAACGTGAAGAAAGGTGAGAAATTGTCAAATTTTGACCATATTTGACCACCTGCCCATTTTAATGCATCTCTCTATAACATGACCCAGCTGTAATGTGAGTGGTCGTATTGATTTTATTTTTTGTTTGCTTGTAGGCCTTTGTCACCCACATTCGATGGCCTCAAAATTTTGGCATTTCTGTGAATACTTTAGTCGCAAAGTGAAGATTCACGGCGACAAGCCCCAAACTTGGAGATAGGTTATTTTCAGCTTTCAGCAGCCCTGGGCGAGTTGTTTAGAGAAATGTGGCTTTTTTCTTGGTCCACCTCCCTATGTCCAGCTATAAAACAGGATCAGGATGGTCATTAATTATGTTCTGAGCTTGAAACGGGAAGAAAGGTGAGAAATTGTAAAATCTTGACCATATTTGACCACCTGTCCATTTTAATGCATCTCTCTATAACATGACCTAGCTGTAATGTGAGTGGTCGTATTGATTTCATTTTTTGTTTGCTTGTAGGCCGCTGTCACCCACATTCAATGACCTAGAAATTTTGGCACTGCTGTGAATACTTTAGTCGCAAATGGAAGGTTCACGGCGACAAGCCCCAAACTTTGAAATAGGTTATTTTCAGCTTTCAGCAGCCCTGGGCGAGTTGTTTAGAGAAATGTGGCTTTTTATCCTGGTGCACCTCCCTATGTCCAGCTATAAAACAGGATCAGGATGGTCATTATTCAAGTTCTGAGCTTGAAACGAGAAGAAAGGTGAGAAATTGTCAAATTTTGACCATATTTGACCACCTGTCCATTTTAATGCATCTCTCTATAACATGACCCAGCTGTAATGTGAGTGGTCGTATTGATTTCATTTTTTGTTTGCTTGTAGGCCTTTGTCACCCACATTCAATGGCCTCGAAATTTTGGCATTTCTGTGAATACTTTAGTCGCAAAGTGAAGATTCACGGCGACAAGCCCCAAACTTGGAGATAGGTTATTTTCAGCTTTCAGCAGCCCTGGGCGAGTTGTTTAGAGAAATGTGGCTTTTTTTCTTGGTCCACCTCGCTATGACCAGCTATAAAACAGGATCAGGATGGTCATTAATTATGTTCTGACCTTGAAACGGGAAGAAAGGTGAGAAATTGTCAAATTTTGACCATATTTGACCACCTGTATATTTTAATGCATCTCTCTATAACATGACCCAGCTGTAATGTGAGTGGTCGTATTGATTTCATTTTTTGTTTGCTTGTAGGCCGCTGTCACCCACATTCAATGGCCTAGAAATTTTGGCACTGCGGTGAATACTTTAGTCGCAAAGTGAAGATTCACGGCAACAAGCCCCAAACTTGGAGAAAGGTTATTTTCAGCTATCAGCAGCCCTGGGCGAGTTGTTTAGAGAAATGTGGGTTTTTTTCTTGGTGCACCTCCCTATGTCCAGCTATAAAACAGGATCAGGATGGTCATTAATTATTATGTTCTGAGCTTGAAACGGGAAGAAAGGTGAGAAATTGTCAAATTTTGACCATATTTCACCACCTGTCAATTTTATTGCATCTCTCTATAACATGACCCAGCTGTAATGTGAGTGTTCGTTTTGATTTCATTTTTTGTTTGCTTGTAGGCCGCTGTCACGCACATTCAATGACCTAGAAATTTTGGCACTGCTGTGAATACTTTAGTCGCAAATGGAAGGTTCACGGCGACAAGCCCCAAACTTGGAGATAGGTTATTTTCAGCTTTCAGCAGCCCTGGGCGAGTTGTTTAGAGAAATGTGGCTTTTTTTCTTGGTCCACCTCCCTATGTCCAGCTATAAAACAGGATCAGGATGGTCATTAATTATGTTCTGAGCTTGAAACGAGAAAAAAGGTGAGAAATTGTCAAATTTTGACCATATTTGACCACCTGTCCATTTTAATGCATCTCCCTATAACATGACCCAGCTGTAATGTGAGTGGTCGTATTGATTTCATTTTTTGTTTGCTTGTAGGCCGCTGTCACCCACATTCAATGGTCTAGAAATTTTGGCACTGCGGTGAATACTTTAGTCGCAAAGTGAAGATTCACGGCAACAAGCCCCAAACTTGGAGAAAGGTTATTTTCAGCTTTCAGCAGCCCTGGGCGAGTTGTTTAGAGAAATGTGGGTTTTTTTCTTGGTGCACCTCCCTATGTCCAGCTATAAAACAGGATCAGGATGGTCATTAATTATTATGTTCTGAGCTTGAAACGGGAAGAAAGGTGAGAAATTGTCAAATTTTGACCATATTTGACCACCTGTCCATTTTAATGCATCTCTCTATAACATGACCCAGCTGTAATGTGAGTGGTCGTATTGATTTCATTTTTTGTTTGCTTGTAGGCCGCTGTCACCTACATTCAATGGCCTAGAAATTTTGGCACTGCGGTGAATACTTTAGTCGCAAAGTGAAGATTCACGGCAACAAGCCCCAAACTTGGAGAAAGGTTATTTTCAGCTATCAGCAGCCCTGGGCGAGTTGTTTAGAGAAATGTGGGTTTTTTTCTTGGTGCACCTCCCTATGTCCAGCTATAAAACAGGATCAGGATGGTCATTAATTATTATGTTCTGAGCTTGAAACGGGAAGAAAGGTGAGAAATTGTCAAATTTTGACCATATTTCACCACCTGTCAATTTTATTGCATCTCTCTATAACATGACCCAGCTGTAATGTGAGTGTTCGTATTGATTTCATTTTTTGTTTGCTTGTAGGCCGCTGTCACGCACATTCAATGACCTAGAAATTTTGGCACTGCTGTGAATACTTTAGTCGCAAATGGAAGGTTCACGGCGACAAGCCCCAAACTTTGAGATAGGTTATTTTCAGCTTTCAGCAGCCCTCGGCGAGTTGTTTAGAGAAATGTGGCTTTTTTTCTTGGTCCACCTCCCTATGTCCAGCTATAAAACAGGATCAGGATGGTCATTAATTATGTTCTGAGCTTGAAACGAGAAAAAAGGTGAGAAATTGTCAAATTTTGACCATATTTGACCACCTGTCCATTTTAATGCATCTCTCTATAACATGACCCAGCTGTAATGTGAGTGGTCGTATTGATTTCATTTTTTGTTTGCTTGTAGGCCGCTGTCACCCATATTCAATGGTCTAGAAATTTTGGCACTGCGGTGAATACTTTAGTCGCAAAGTGAAGATTCACGGCAACAAGCCCCAAACTTGGAGAAAGGTTATTTTCAGCTTTCAGCAGCCCTGGGCGAGTTGTTTAGAGAAATGTGGGTTTTTTTCTTGGTGCACCTCCCTATGTCCAGCTATAAAACAGGATCAGGATGGTCATTAATTATTATGGTCTGAGCTTGAAACGGGAAGAAAGGTGAGAAATTGTCAAATTTTGACCATATTTCACCACCTGTCAATTTTAATGCATCTCTCTATAACATGACCCAGCTATAATGTGAGTGGTCGTATTGAATTCATTTTTTGTTTGCTTGTAGGCCGCTGTAACCCACATTCAATGGCCTAGAAATTTTGGCACTGCTGTGAATACTTTAGTCGCAAATGGAAGGTTCACGGCGACAAGCCCCAAACTTTGAGATAGGTTATTTTCAGCTTTCAGCAGCCCTGGGCGAGTTGTTTAGAGAAATGTGGCTTTTTATCCTGGTGCACCTCCCTATGTCCAGCTATAAAACAGGATCAGGATGGTCATTATTCAAGTTCTGAGCTTGAAACGAGAAGAAAGGTGAGAAATTGTCAAATTTTGACCATATTTGACCACCTGTCAATTTTAATGCATCTCTCTATAACATGACCCAGCTGTAATGTGAGTGGTCGTATTGATTTCATTTTTTGTTTGCTTTTAGGCCGCTGTCACCAACGTTCAATGGACTAGAAATTTTGGCACTGCTGTGAATACCGTAGTCGCAAAGTGAAGATTCACGGCGACAAGCCCCAAACTTGGAGATAGGTTATTTTCAGCTTTCAGCAGCCCGGGGCGAGTTGTTTAGAGAAATGTGGCTTTTTATCCTGGTGCACCTCCCTATGTCCAGCTATAAAACAGGATCAGGATGGTCATTATTCAAGTTCTGAGCTTGAAACGAGAAGAAAGGTGAGAAATTGTCAAATTTTGACCATATTTGACCACCTGTCCATTTTAATGCATCTCTCTATAACATGACCCAGCTGTAATGTGAGTGGTCGTATTGATTTCATTTTTTGTTTGCTTGTAGGTCTTTGTCACCCACAGTCGATGGCGTCGAAATTTTGGCATTTCTGTGAATACTTTAGTCGCAAAGTGAAGATTCACGGCGACAAGCCCCAAACTTGGAGATAGGTTATTTTCAGCTTTCAGCAGCCCTGGGCGAGTTGTTTAGAGAAATGTGGCTTTTTTCTTGGTCCACCTCCCTATGTCCAGCTATAAAACAGGATCAGGATGGTCATTAATTATGTTCTGAGCTTGAAACGGGAAGAAAGGTGAGAAATTGTAAAATCTTGACCATATTTGACCACATGTCCATTTTAATGCATCTCTCTATAACATGACCCAGCTGTAATGTGAGTGGTCGTATTGATTTCATTTTTTGTTTGCTTGTAGGCCGCTGTCACCCACATTCAATGGCCTAGAAATTTTTGCATTTCTGTGAATACTTTAGTCGCAAAGTGAAGATTCACGGCGACAAGCCCCAAACTTGGAGATAGGTTATTTTCAGCTTTCAGCAGCCCTGGGCGAGTTGTTTAGAGAAATGTGGGTTTTTTCCTTGGTGCACCTCCCTATATCCAACTATAAAACAGGATCAGGATGGTCATTATTTATGTTCTGAGCTTGAAACGGGAAGAAAGGTGCGAAATTGTCAAATTTTGTCCATATTTGACCACCTGTCCATTTTAATGCATCTCTCTATAACATGATCCAGCTGTAATTTGAGTGGTCGTATTGATTTCATTTTTTGTTTGCTTGTAGGCCGGTTGCACCCACATTCAAGGACCTAGAAATTTTGGCACTGCTGTGAATACTTTAGTCGCAAAGTGAAGATTCACGGCGACAAGCCCCAAACTTGGAGATAGGTTATTTTCAGCTTTCAGCAGCCCTGGGCGAGTTGTTTAGAGAAATGTGGCTTTTTTTCTTGGTGCACCTCCCTATGTCCAGCTATAAAACAGGATCAGGATGGTCATTATTTATGTTCTGAGCTTGAAACGGGAAGAAAGGTGCGAAATTGTCAAATTTTGACCATATTTGACCGCCTGTCCATTTTAATGCACCTCTCTATAACATGACCCAGCTGTAATGTGAGTGGTCGTATTGATTTCATTTTTTGTTTGCTTGTAGGCCGCTTGCACCTTCATTCAAGGACCTAGAAATTTTGGCACTGCTGCGAATACTTTAGTTGCAAAGTGAAGATTCACGGCGACAAGCCCCAAACTTGGAGATAGGTTATTTTCAGCTTTCAGCAGCCCTGGGCGAGTTGTTTAGAGAAATGTGGCTTTTTTCTTGGTGCACCTCCCTATATCCAACTATAAAACAGGATCAGGATGGTCATTATTTATGTTCTGAGCTTGAAACGGGAAGAAAGGTGCGAAATTGTCAAATATTGACCATATTTGACCACCTGTCCATTTTAATGCATCTCTCTATAACATGACCCAGCTGTAATGTGAGTGGTCGTATTGATTTCATTTTTTGTTTGCTTGTAGGCCGGTTGCACCCACATTCAAGGACCTAGAAATTTTGGCACTGCTGTGAATACTTTAGTCGCAAAGTGAAGATTCACGGCGACAAGCCCCAAACTTGGAGATAGGTTATTTTCAGCTTTCAGCAGCCCTGGGCGAGTTGTTTAGAGAAATGTGGCTTTTTGTCTTGGTGCACCTCCCTATGTCCAGCTATAAAACAGGATCAGGATGGTCATTATATATGTTCTGACCTCGAAACGGGAAGAAAGGTGCGAAATTGTCAAATTTTGACCATATTTGACCACCTGTCCATTTTAATGCATCTCTCTATAACATGACCCAGCTGTAATGTGAGTGGTCGTATTGATTTCATTTTTTGTTTGCTTGTAGGCCGCTTGCACCTACATTCAAGGACCTAGAAATTTTGGCACTGCTGTAAATACTTTAGTTGCAAAGTGAAGATTCACGGCGACAAGCCCCAAACTTGGAGATAGGTTATTTTCAGCTTTCAGCAGCCCTGGGCGAGTTGTTTAGAGAAATGTGGGTTTTTTTCTTGGTGCACCTCCCTATGTCCAGCTATAAAACAGGATCAGGATGGTCATTATTTATGTTCTGAGCTTCAAACGGGAAGAAAGGTGAGAAATTGTCAAATTTTGACAATATTTGACCACCTGTCCATTTTAATGCATCTCTCTATAACATGACCCAGCTGTAATGTGAGTGGTCGTATTGATTTCATTTTTTGTTTGCTTGTAGGCCGCTGGCACCTACATTCAAGGACCTAGAAATTTTGGCACTGCTGTGAATACTTTAGTCGCAAAGTGAAGATTCATGGCGACAAGCCCCAAACTTGGAGATAGGTTATTTATTTATTTATTTTTATTTATTTATTTCACCTTCCCGTGGCCAGAGAATATAGGCCAATATGGAGGGAGGGGGGCGGTAGCCAGCCATGGCAGTAAACAAAAACAAAGCAAAAATAAATAAATATTACACATTACTGGAGGCAAAGAGAAACAAATGTGGATGAAGAACTAGCAGTTATTAGAACACGAGCTTCATGTTGGCCTTGAAATCCTTTAGCGTACAAGACGATTTTACTGATAGAGGCAGGGCCAGCCAGAGAGAATAGGCAGCAAAAAACGGAGATCTGGTATAAGCTGAGGTTCGGGCTTTAGGTAAAGTGCAGGGATTGCGCGTAGGACGAGTGGGAAGAAACCAGTTATATTTACGCAAGTGTGGCGGGGCTTTGTCAAGACGAATAGAATGAACAACAATACACAGTTTTCGATCCGCTTGACTAGAGATAGGGAAGGTGTTACACATATCATACAGCTCGGCAGAAGGAAAGTATGATGGTTTGCGGAAAAGGACTTTGAGTATCCTCTTATTGTGGACTTCCAGGGTACTCATTAACGATTTACTTAGTAGGGATGACCAGGCGGTTGAGCAATAGAGAAAAATGGGGAGAATATAGCAATGATAAAAAAGGCGAATGCATTCAAGCGGTAGGTGGGAGCAGTGAGACACGAGGTAGCCAACAGCTTTACTGACTTTGCTACAGATATAGTCGACATGTCTACTAAACGATAAGTCTGAGTCAATGACCAAACCAAGATGTTTGTGTTGTTTTACCACTGTGAGGTCTGTGAGGGATCCGGGAAGAGTGAATGCATAGGTTGGCTCTGAGTTCGGCAGGAGTAATATCTCAGTCTTGGCGATATTAGGTCTTAGTCTCCAGGTAGTCATCCACTGATGGACTTCGTTGATACCGCGCTGGAGACTGTCTCGCAGCCTGTCTAGACACTCATTGAACCGGAGCAGTGCAGTATCGTCAGCAAATAAGGACACACCTTCAACATGACTGGGAAGATCATTTATATACACTAGGAAAAGGAGGGGCCCTAGGATGGATCCCTGGGGCACTCCGGACAGAACAGGTGAAGCATCTGAGAGAGTTCCACCTACAAAGACAACTTGCGTTCTGTCGGATAGGTAGTCTGTAATCCACTCCAGCGCTGAGTCACACACACCGAAAACTTTGGAAAGTTTAGCAAGTAATGCACGGTGCCACACGGTGTCGAAAGCTTTCTCGAGGTCGAAAAAGCACATGGCAACTTTCCGCCCCATATGACGATGGTCGGCAATGTTTTGGATCAGCTTGGTGAGCTGTAGAGCGGTCGAGTCACCACGACGAAACCCAGATTGCGCGGGATCCAGAGCAGGAGAAATATGATTATACAATCGATTGAAGAAGAGCCGTTCGCAAAGTTTGGAAATACAGGACAGGAGGGAAATTGGGCGATAGTTACTAGCTTGAGATTTGCTGCCTTTGCACTTGTAAATAGGCACAATTTTAGCCAGTTTCCAGTCAGTAGGGAACTTGCCTGTGGTAAAGGAGAGGTTAAATAGGCGGCTAAGTGGAAAAGAAATCGCAGGAGCTAGCTTCTTTATCATATTGTTCGTGATACCGTCTAGCCCTGGCGCTTTCCCAGATTTCAGGTTTGAGATGGCTTTACGAACATCTGCTGTAGTGATATGAACGCGGGTGAATTGGCGAGTAAGACGAGTGTCATATTGGAGAGGGGGTATTACTAAACGTGGGTCATCAGGCACCGCGACAGAGGTAAACTGCTTGTTGAGGATGGTTGCTTTTTGGAAGCTGTCGGACACCAGCAGCCCATCAGGGCTTGCAATGTCAGGGATGCCAGGTTTTACTTTGTGCGATCGCTGACTGCGGACAAACTGGTGAAGCGTAGTGCTGCCTGAGGTAAGTGTTGTTTTGATTGAACGAATGTACTGGCGGTGGCACCAGCGGGAGAGATGTCTCACCTGGTTCCGCTGTGCCTTATATGCTGATAGGTTGTAGTCCGTAGGGAATTTCTTGGAGAGGCTGAATAGGTCACGCTTCAACTTGATAGCCTTGCGTAGTTCAGTGGAAACCCATGGATGATATTTGCGTGTAGACCCTGGGGTTGAGGGAGTTCGATTTGGTTTGCGGGAGCTATGAAGGGGAACATACTTGGACAGCACAGTCTGCAGGACACTGTGCAGGTTACTAAGTGCACTGTCCACGTCTGAGGATATTAATGAGTTCCAAGGTACTGAGTCTAAGTCTGCATTGACCGCCTCCCACACAGCAGGTGTGGCGTGTCGGAGATCGAAAGACATAGAGTTAGGCTCCTGAGTTTGAGACGTTATTTCGCGGGGAGACTGAGGCAGGGGGATGTCGAACTGGCATTACACAATGGCATGGTCTGAGGCGCCCAGAGGGCAGTCAGTTTCGACGCAAGACTGCGAGAGATTGGCACGGTTACTAAATACCAAATCCAAGCAGGCTTGGACACCAGAGGGTGACGTGTATGTACATGTGTTGACGAGTTGGTGAAGACCAAATGGACTGAGCGTGCGATACAATTCAGCACCGGCAGTATTGGTGGAATCTGTCGAACACCATGACGTGTGCTTGCTGTTAAAATCACCTGTCAAGATAACGTGAGAAGATGAAAGAGGAAGAGTAATGAGTACGTCTTCGAGAGTCTGGCAGTACCTTGCTATATCTGTTGGCTTAGCAGAAGGTGGACGATAACTGCAGCAGAGGAGGATCGGCTCAGCTGCAGCCGGATACGGCTGGATTTGAACCCAAACGGCTTCGCACCCATCGCGAGCTAGATCGGGACGCATGGCAACAGACTTAAACTTATTCTGTCGAACAAGGATAGCGACACCACCATAACCTCTTGCACTTGTCCCGGACTTATTCTCTGCAGGGGGCCTGTCCCTCCGGAAGGTGTCATAACGCGTAATATTAAGTGCAATATTCGGGTCGAGCCAGGTTTCAGTTAGGCAGATTATGTCAGGCTGCCACTCTTCAGCAACAATAGTAAGCTCTGTACACTTATTTACTACAGAACGACAGTTGGTTGATAGGAGTTTGAGCTGGGGTGGTGTAGAATGCTGGTGAGTGGTAAGGGAGTGTCTGGTAGGAAAGAATGGGTGTGCGTGTGGGTTCAGTGAGGAAGGTGGGTGTGGGTCTAATTGCATGGTTTAGTTACTAGCAGACTGATCCAAGGTTGTGCTGTCAGATGCAAATCTCCATTCCCTGATGGAAACTTTGCTTGGCCAGAAATCTTCTTCGAGAACCTGGTCAGTATGCTCAGCCGGAACAACAAGGTGAGCATAAGCAGTACCAAAGTACTTGGACTCCGAAATTGAGCAACTGAGGACGTCAACTGCTTTCTTTTTGCACCACTCCCTGATAGAGTCAGCCTCACACCCAGGATCGACATTTCCGAGGTAGAAGCACTTCCGCTTGATCCTTTCTGCCCCCTGGAGGCTGCCTCGCTTACTGGACATCGGCTTTTTGTACTGTGATGTGATAGAACGCTGCAGTGCGGGAGCACGAGCCATGTGTCGGTGTGGAGGATACTGCCAACCATTACGGTCAGTGTCACCAGGAGTGCCAGAGCTGGTCATTCGCGTGCCATGTTTGGGTGCGGGAGGTGCGTACTGGGAACCTACTTGTACAATGGGCTCTGTAGAGGATGCGCCAGGAATGGTAGAGGTGTACATATTTGGACCTACTTGTACATTGGGCTCTGTAGTAGATGCACGTGAAAGGGTGGCAGCGTACGTATTCGGTTGGTACCGAGTGGTTAGTGGCACTCCCGGGGCTCGCACTTGCTGACTTTTGAGCTCCCCCATCTCTTCCCGCAATCGTGACAATTGGGCTTCGAAGTTTTCTTGCGAAGACTTACTTGTTTCAATCACATTTCGTAGTTGCGAAATCTCATTTGAAAGTGCTCGGACTACGTCTAACAGTTCTGATACAATTGGTACCATACCGGTTTCAGATGGCGCTCCTCTGGCTGGTGCGCTGGCTCCCTGGCCCTGCTTACGGAGAGCGAACACGAGGTCCGCCCTGGATAGGTCGTCCCATCTTGGAATTCGGGCGTCCTTGGCTACCTGCTGCAACACATTGAACTCGATCAGGGCTAGGTCTAGGGTTGAGTCCGCCATAGCTGTGCTTCCTTGGTCAGTGCTCGACAAACAAAACAAAAGTAAGGAGCCGATTGGCGGAGCAACAAAATTTGCTTCCACCTACTACCACACAAAAAAAAAAAAAAAAAAAAATTTTCAGCTTTCAGCAGCCCTGGGCGAGTTGTTTAGAGAAATGTGGGTTTTTTCCTTGGTGCACCTCCCTATATCCAACTATAAAACAGGATCAGGATGGTCATTATTTATGTTCTGAGCTTGAAACGGGAAGAAAGGTGCGAAATTGTCAAATATTAACCATATTTGACCACCTGTCCATTTTAATGCATCTCTCTATAACATGACCCAGCTGTAATGTGAGTGGTCGTATTGATTTCATTTTTTGTTTGCTTGTAGGCCGGTTGCACCCACATTCAAGGACCTAGAAATTTTGGCACTGCTGTGAATACTTTAGTCGCAAAGTGAAGATTCACGGTGACAAGCCCCAAACTTGGAGATAGGTTATTTTCAGCTTTCAGCAGCCCTGGGCGAGTTGTTTAGAGAAATGTGGCTTTTTTTCTTGGTGCACCTCCCTATGTCCAGCTATAAAACAGGATCAGGATGGTCATTATTTATGTTCTGAGCTTGAAACGGGAAGAAAGGTGCGAAATTGTCAAATTTTGACCATATTTGACCACCTGTCCATTTTAATGCATCTCTCTATAACATGACCCAGCTGTAATGTGAGTGGTCGTATTGATTTCATTTTTTGTTTGCTTGTAGGCCGCTTGCACCTACATTCAAGGACCTAGAAATTTTGGCACTGCTGTGAATACTTTAGTTGCAAAGTGAAGATTCACGGCGACAAGCCCCAAACTTGGAGATAGGTTATTTTCAGCTTTCAGCAGCCCTGGGCGAGTTGTTTAGAGAAATGTGGGTTTTTTCCTTGGTGCACCTCCCTATATCCAACTATAAAACAGGATCAGGATGGTCATTATTTATGTTCTGAGCTTGAAACGGGAAGAAAGGTGCGAAATTGTCAAATATTGACCATATTTGACCACCTGTCCATTTTAATGCATCTCTCTATAACATGACCCAGCTGTAATGTGAGTAGTCGTATTGATTTCATTTTTTGTTTGCTTGTAGGCCGGTTGCACCGACATTCAAGGACCTAGAAATTTTGGCACTGCTGTGAATACTTTAGTCGCAAAGTGAAGATTCACGGCGACAAGCCCCAAACTTGGAGATAGGTTATTTTCAGCTTTCAGCAGCCCTGGGCGAGTTGTTTAGAGAAATGTGGCTTTTTTTCTTGGTGCACCTCCCTATGTCCAGCTATAAAACAGGATCAGGATGGTCATTATTTATGTTCTGGGCTTGAAACGGGAAGAAAGGTGCGAAATTGTCAAATTTTGACCATATTTGACCGCCTGTCCATTTTAATGCACCTCTCTATAACATGACCCAGCTGTAATGTGAGTGGTCGTATTGATTTCATTTTTTGTTTGCTTGTAGGCCGCTTGCACCTACATTCAAGGACCTAGAAATTTTGGCACTGCTGTGAATACTTTAGTTGCAAAGTGAAGATTCACGGCGACAAGCCCCAAACTTGGAGATAGGTTATTTTCAGCTTTCAGCAGCCCTGGGCGAGTTGTTTAGAGAAATGTGGCTTTTTTCTTGGTGCACCTACATGTACCTATATCCAACTATAAAACAGGATCAGGATGGTCATTATTTATGTTCTGAGCTTGAAACGGGAAGAAAGGTGCGAAATTGTCAAATATTGACCATATTTGACCACCTGTCCATTTTAATGCATCTCTCTATAACATGACCCAGCTGTAATGTGAGGGGTCGTATTGATTTCATTTTTTGTTTGCTTGTAGGCCGCTTGCACCTACATTCAAGGACCTAGAAATTTTGGCACTGCTGTGAATACTTTAGTTGCAAAGTGAAGATTCACGGCGACAAGCCCCAAACTAGGAGATAGGTTATTTTCAGCTTTCAGCAGCCCTGGGTGAGTTGTTTAGAGAAATGTGGGGTTTTTTCTTGGTGCACCTCCCTATGTCCAGCTATAAAACAGGATCAGGATGGTCATTATTTATGTTCTGAGCTTCAAACGGGAAGAAAGGTGAGAAATTGTCAAATTTTGACAATATTTGACCACCTGTCAATTTTAATGCATCTCTCTATAACATGACCCAGCTGTAATGTGAGTGGTTGTATTCATTTCATTTTTTGTTTGCTTGTAGGCCGCTGTAACCCACATTCAATGACCTAGAAATTTTGGCACTGCTGTGAATACTTTAGTTGCAAAGTGAAGATTCACGGCGACAAGCCCCAAACTTAGAGATAGGTTATTTTCAGCTTTCAGCAGCCCTGGGCGAGTTGTTTAGAGAAATGTGGCTTTTTTCTTGGTGCACCTCCCTACATCCAACTACAAAACAGGATCAGGATGGTCATTATTTATGTTCTGAGCTTGAAACGGGAAGAAAGGTGCGAAATTGTCAAATATTGACCATATTTGACCACCTGTCCATTTTAATGCATCTCTCTATAACATGACCCAGCTGTAATGTGAGTGGTCGTATTGATTTCATTTTTTGTTTGCTTGTAGGCCGGTTGCACCCACATTCAAGGACCTAGAAATTTTGGCACTGCTGTGAATACTTTTATCGCAAAGTGAAGATTCACGGCGACAAGCCCCAAACTTGGAGATAGGTTATTTTCAGCTTTCAGCAGCCCTGGGCGAGTTGTTTAGAGAAATGTGGCTTTTTGTCTTGGTGCACCTCCCTATGTCCAGCTATAAAACAGGATCAGGATGGTCATTATATATGTTCTGACCTCGAAACGGGAAGAAAGGTGCGAAATTGTGAAATTTTTACCATATTTGACCACCTGTCCATTTTAATGCATCTCTCTATAACATGACCCAGCTGTAATGTGAGTGGTCGTATTGATTTCATTTTTTGTTTGCTTGTAGGCCGCTTGCACCTACATTCAAGGACCTAGAAATTTTGGCACTGCTGTGAATACTTTAGCTGCAAAGTGAAGATTCACGGCGACAAGCCCCAAACTTGGAGATAGGTTATTTTCAGCTTTCAGCAGCCCTGGGCGAGTTGTTTAGAGAAATGTGGGTTTTTTTCTTGGTGCACCTTCCTATGTCCAGCTATAAAACAGGATCAGGATGGTCATTATTTATGTTCTGAGCTTCAAACGGGAAGAAAGGTGAGAAATTGTCAAATTTTGACAATATTTGACCACCTGTCCATTTTAATGCATCTCTCTATAACATGACCCAGCTGTAATGTGAGTGGTCGTATTGATTTCATTTTTTGTTTGCTTGTAGGCCGGTTGCACCCACATTCAAGGACCTAGAAATTTTGGCACTGCTGTGAATACTTTAGTCGCAAAGTGAAGATTCACGGCGACAAGCCCCAAACTTGGAGATAGGTTATTTTCAGCTTTCAGCAGCCCTGGGCGAGTTGTTTAGAGAAATGTGGCTTTTTTTCTTGGTGCACCTCCCTATGTCCAGCTATAAAACAGGATCAGGATGGTCATTATTTATGTTCTGAGCTTCAAACGGGAAGAAAGGTGAGAAATTGTCAAATTTTGACAATATTTGACCACCTGTCAATTTTAATGCATCTCTCTATAACATGACCCAGCTGTAATGTGAGTGGTCGTATTCATTTCATTTTTTGTTTGCTTGTAGGCCGCTGTCACCCACATTCAATGGCCTAGAATTTTTGGCACTGCTGTGAATACTTTAGTCGCAAAGTGAAGATTCACGGCGACAAGCCCCAAACTTGGAGATAGGTTATTTTCAGCTTTCAGCAGCCCTGGGCGAGTTGTTTAGAGAAATGTGGCTTTTTTTCCTGGGGCACCTCCCTATGTCCAGCTATAAAACAGGATCAGGATGTTCAATATTTATGTTCTGAGCTTGATACGGGAAGAAAGGTGAGAAATTGTCAAATTTTGACCATATTTGACCACCTGTCAATTTTAATGCATCTCCCTATAACATGACCCAGCTGTAATGTGAGTGGTCGTATTGATTTCATTTTTTGTTTGCTTGTAGGCCGGTTGCACCCACATTCAAGGACCTAGAAATTTTGGCACTGCTGTGAATACTTTAGTCGCAAAGTGAAGATTCACGGCGACAAGCCCCAAACTTGGAGATAGGTTATTTTCAGCTTTCAGCAGCCCTGGGCGAGTTGTTTAGAGAAATGTGGCTTTTTTTCTTGGTGCACCTCCCTATGTCCAGCTATAAAACAGGATCAGGATGGTCATTATTTATGTTCTGGGCTTGAAACGGGAAGAAAGGTGCGAAATTGTCAAATTTTGACCATATTTGACCGCCTGTCCATTTTAATGCACCTCTCTATAACATGACCCAGCTGTAATGTGAGTGGTCGTATTGATTTCACTTTTTTGTTTGCTTGTAGGCCGCTTGCACCTACATTCAAGGACCTAGAAATTTTGGCACTGCTGTGAATACTTTAGTTGCAAAGTGAAGATTCACGGCGACAAGCCCCAAACTTGGAGATAGGTTATTTTCAGCTTTCAGCAGCCCTGGGCGAGTTGTTTAGAGAAATGTGGCTTTTTTCTTGGTGCACCTCCCTATATCCAACTATAAAACAGGATCAGGATGGTCATTATTTATGTTCTGAGCTTGAAACGGGAAGAAAGGTGCGAAATTGTCAAATATTGACCATATTTGACCACCTGTCCATTTTAATGCATCTCTCTATAACATGACCCAGCTGTAATGTGAGTGGTCGTATTGATTTCATTTTTTGTTTGCTTGTAGGCCGGTTGCACCCACATTCAAGGACCTAGAAATTTTGGCACTGCTGTGAATACTTTAGTCGCAAAGTGAAGATTCACGGCGACAAGCCCCAAACTTGGAGATAGGTTATTTTCAGCTTTCAGCAGCCCTGGGCGAGTTGTTTAGAGAAATGTGGCTTTTTGTCTTGGTGCACCTCCCTATGTCCAGCTATAAAACAGGATCAGGAAGGTCATTATATATGTTCTGACCTCGAAACGGGAAGAAAAGTGCGAAATTGTCAAATTTTGACCATATTTGACCACCTGTCCATTTTAATGCATCTCTCTATAACATGACCCAGCTGTAATGTGAGTGGTCGTATTGATTTCATTTTTTGTTTGCTTGTAGGCCGCTTGCACCTACATTCAAGGACCTAAAAATTTTGGCACTGCTGTGAATACTTTAGTTGCAAAGTGAAGATTCACGGCGACAAGCCCCAAACTAGGAGATAGGTTATTTTCAGCTTTCAGCAGCCCTGGGTGAGTTGTTTAGAGAAATGTGGGGTTTTTTCTTGGTGCACCTCCCTATGTCCAGCTATAAAACAGGATCAGGATGGTCATTATTTATGTTCTGAGCTTCAAACGGGAAGAAAGGTGAGAAATTGTCAAATTTTGACAATATTTGACCACCTGTCAATTTTAATGCATCTCTCTATAACATGACCCAGCTGTAATGTGAGTGGTTGTATTCATTTCATTTTTTGTTTGCTTGTAGGCCGCTGTAACCCACATTCAATGACCTAGAAATTTTGGCACTGCTGTGAATACTTTAGTTGCAAAGTGAAGATTCACGGCGACAAGCCCCAAACTTGGAGATAGGTTATTTTCAGCTTTCAGCAGCCCTGGGCGAGTTGTTTAGAGAAATGTGGCTTTTTTCTTGGTGCACCTCCCTATATCCAACTACAAAACAGGATCAGGATGGTCATTATTTATGTTCTGAGCTTGAAACGGGAAGAAAGGTGCGAAATTGTCAAATATTGACCATATTTGACCACCTGTCCATTTTAATGCATCTCTCTATAACATGACCCAGCTGTAATGTGAGTGGTCGTATTGATTTCATTTTTTGTTTGCTTGTAGGCCGGTTGCACCCACATTCAAGGACCTAGAAATTTTGGCACTGCTGTGAATACTTTTATCGCAAAGTGAAGATTCACGGCGACAAGCCCCAAACTTGGAGATAGGTTATTTTCAGCTTTCAGCAGCCCTGGGCGAGTTGTTTAGAGAAATGTGGCTTTTTGTCTTGGTGCACCTCCCTATGTCCAGCTATAAAACAGGATCAGGATGGTCATTATATATGTTCTGACCTCGAAACGGGAAGAAAGGTGCGAAATTGTCAAATTTTGACCATATTTGACCACCTGTCCATTTTAATGCATCTCTCTATAACATGACCCAGCTGTAATGTGAGTGGTCGTATTGATTTCATTTTTTGTTTGCTTGTAGGCCGCTTGCACCTACATTCAAGGACCTAGAAATTTTGGCACTGCTGTGAATACTTTAGTTGCAAAGTGAAGATTCACGGCGACAAGCCCCAAACTTGGAGATAGGTTATTTTCAGCTTTCAGCAGCCCTGGGCGAGTTGTTTAGAGAAATGTGGGTTTTTTTCTTGGTGCACCTTCCTATGTCCAGCTATAAAACAGGATCAGGATGGTCATTATTTATGTTCTGAGCTTCAAACGGGAAGAAAGGTGAGAAATTGTCAAATTTTGACAATATTTGACCACCTGTCAATTTTAATGCATCTCTCTATAACATGACCCAGCTGTAATGTCAGTGGTTGTATTCATTTCATTTTTTGTTTGCTTGTAGGCCGCTGTCACCCACATTCAATGACCTAGAAATTTTGGCACTGCTGTGAATACTTTAGTTGCAAAGTGAAGATTCACGGCGACAAGCCCCAAACTTGGAGATAGGTTATTTTCAGCTTTCAGCAGCCCTGGGCGAGTTGTTTAGAGAAATGTGGCTTTTTTCTTGGTGCACCTTCCTATATCCAACTATAAAACAGGATCAGGATGGTCATTATTTATGTTCTGAGCTTCAAACGGGAAGAAAGGTGAGAAATTGTCAAATTTTGACAATATTTGACCACCTGTCAATTTTAATGCATCTCTCTATAACATGACCCAGCTGTAATGTGAGTGGTTGTATTCATTTCATTTTTTGTTTGCTTGTAGGCCGCTGTAACCCACATTCAATGACCTAGAAATTTTGGCACTGCTGTGAATACTTTAGTTGCAAAGTGAAGATTCACGGCGACAAGCCCCAAACTTGGAGATAGGTTATTTTCAGCTTTCAGCAGCCCTGGGCGAGTTGTTTAGAAAAATGTGGCTTTTTGTCTTGGTCCACCTCCCTATGTCCAGCTATAAAACAGGATCAGGATGTTCATTATTTATGTTCTGAGCTTCAAACGGGAAGAAAGGTGAGAAATTGTCAAATTTTGACCATATTTGACCACCTGTCAATTTTAATGCATCTCTCTATAACATGACCCAGCTGTAATGTGAGTGGTCGTATTGATTTCATTTTTTATTTGCTTGTAGGCCGCTGGCACCCACATTCAAGGACCTAGAAACTTTTGCACTGCTGTGAATATTTTAGTCGCGAAGTGAAGATTCACGGCGACAAGCCCCAAACTTGGAGATAGGGTTTTTTCAGCTTTCAGCAGCCCTGGGCGAGTTGTTTAGAGAAATGTGGCTTTTTTCTAGGTGCACCTCCCTATGTCCAGCTATAAAATAGGATCAGGATGGTCATTTTTCAAGTTCTGAGCTTGACACGGGAAGAAAAGTGAGAAATTGTCAAATTTTGACCATATTTGACCACCTGTCCATTTTAATGCATCTCTCTATAACATGACCCAGCTGTAATGTGAGTGGTCGTATTGATTTCTTTTTTTGTTTGCTTGTAGGCCGCTGCAACCCACATTGAATGGCCTAGAAATTTTGGCACAGCTGTGAATACTTTAGTCGCAAAGTGAAGATTCACGGCGACAAGCCCCAAACTTGGAGATAGGTTGTTTTCAGCTTTCAGCAGCCCTGGGCGAGTTGTTTAGAGAAATGTGGCTTTTTTTCTTGGTGCACCTCCCTATGTCCAGCTATAAAACAGGATCAGGATGGTCATTATTTATGTTCTGAGCTTCAAACGGGAAGAAAGGTGAGAAATTGTCAAATTTTGACCATACTTGACCACCTATCTATTTTAATGCATCTCTCTATAACATGACCCAGCTGTAATGTGAGTGGTCGTATTGATTTCATTTTTTGTTTGCTTGTAGGCCGCTGTTACCAACATTCAATGGTTTAGAAACTTTGGCACTGCTGTGAATACTTTAGTTGCAAAGTGAAGATTCACGGCGACAAGCCCCAAACTTGGAGATAGGTTATTTTCAGCTTTCAGCAGCCCTGGGCGAGTTGTTTAGAGAAATGTGGCTTTTTTTCTTCGTGCAGCTCCCTATGTCCAGCTATAAAACAGGATCAGGATGGTCATTAATTATGTTCTGAGCTTGTCGCCGTGAATCTTCACTTTGACCACCTGTCAATTTTAATGCATCTCTCTATAACATGACCCAGCTGTAATGTGAGTGGTCGTATTGATTTCATTTTATGTTTGCTTGTAGGCCGCTGTCAAACACATTCAATGGCCTCGAAATTTTGGCACTGCTGTGAATACTTTAGTCGCAAAGTAAAGATTCACGGCGACAAGCCCCAAACTTGGAGATAGGTTATTTTCAGCTTTCAGCAGCCCTGGGCGAGTTGTTTAGAGAAATGTGGCTTTTTTCTTGGTGCACCTCCCTATGTCCAGGTATAAAACAGGATCAGGATGGTCATTATTCAGGCGCTGAGCTTGAAACGGGAATAAAGGTGAGAAATTGTCAAATTTTGACCATATTTGACCACCTGTCAATTTTAATGCATCTCCCTATAACATGACCCAGCTGTAAATTGAGTGGTCGTATTGATTTCATTTTTTGTTTGCTTGTAGGCCGCTAGCACGCACATTTAATGACCTAGAAATTTTGGCACTGCTGTGAATACTTTAGTCGCAAAGTGAAGATTCACGGCGACAAGCCCCAAACTTGGAGATAGGTTATTTTCAGCTTTCAGCAGCCCTGGGCGAGTTTTTTAGAGAAATGTGGCTTTTTTTTCTAGGTGCACCTCCCTATGTCCAGCTATAGAATAGGACCAGGATGGTCATTTTTCAAGTTCTGAGCTTAACACGGGAAGAAAAGTGAGAAATTGTCAAAGTTTGACCATATTTGACCACCTGTCCATTTTAATGCATCTCTCTATAACATGACCCAGCTGTAATGTGAGTGGTCCTATTGATTTCATTTTTGTTTGCTTGTAGGCCGCTGTCAACCACATTCAATGGACCAGAAATTTTGGCACTGCTGTGAATACTTTAGTCGCAAAGTGAAGATTCACGGCGACAAGCCCCAAACTTGGAGATAGGTTATTTTCAGCTTTCAGCAGCCCTGGGCGAGTTGTTTAGAGAAATGTGGCTTTATTTTCTAGGTGCACCTCCCTATGTCGAGCTATAGAATAGGATCAGGATGGTCATTTTTCAAGTTCTGAGCTTAACACGGGAAGAAAAGTGAGAAATTGTCAAATTTTGACCACATTTGACCACCTGTCCATTTTAATGCATCTCTCTATAACATGACCCAGCTGTAATGTGAGTGGTCGTATTGATTTCATTTTATGTTTGCTTGTAGGCCGCTGTCAACCACATTCAATGGCCCAGAAATTTTGGCACTGCTGTGAATACTTTAGTCGCAAAGTGAAGATTCACGGCGACAAGCCCCAAACTTGGAGATAGGTTATTTTCAGCTTTCAGCAGCCCGGGGCGAGTTGTTTAGAGAAATGTGGCTTTTTTCTTGGTGCACCTCCCTATGTCCAGGTATAAAACAGGATCAGGATGGTCATTATTCAGGTGCTGAGCTTGAAACGGGAATAAAGGTGAGAAATTGTCAAATTTTGACCATATTTGACCACCTGTCCATTTTAATGCATCTCTCTATAACATGACCCAGCTGTAATGTGAGTGGTCGTATTGATTTCATTTTTTGTTTGCTTGTAGGCCTTTGTCACCCACATTCAATGGCCTCGAAATTTTGGCATTTATGTGAATACTTTAGTCGCAAAGTGAAGATTCACGGCGACAAGCCCCAAACTTGGAGATAGGTTATTTTCAGCTTTCAGCAGCCCTGGGCGAGTTGTTTAGAGAAATGTGGCTTTTTTTCTTGGTCCACCTCCCTATGTCCAGCTATAAAACAGGATCAGGGTGGTCATTAATTATGTTCTGACCTTGAAACGGGAAGAAAGGTGAGAAATTGTCAAATTTTGACCATATTTGACCACCTGTCCATTTTAATGCATCTCTCTATAACATGACCCAGCTGTAATGTGAGTGGTCGTATTGATTTCATTATTTGTTTGCTTGTAGGCCGCTGTCACCCACATTAAATGGCGTACAAATTTTGGCACTGCTGTGAATACTTTAGTCGCAAAGTGAAGATTCACGGCGACAAGCCCCAAACTTGGAAATAGGTTATTTTCAGCTTTCAGCAGCCCTGGGCGAGTTGTTTAGAAAAATGTGGCTTTTTGTCTTGGTCCACCTCCCTATGTCCAGCTATAAAACAGGATCAGGATGGTCATTATTTATGTTCTGAGCTTCAAACGGGAAGAAAGGTGAGAAATTGTCAAATTTTGACCATATTTGACCACCTGTCAATTTTAATGCATCTCTCTATAACATGACCCAGCTGTAATGTGAGTGGTCGTATTGATTTCATTTTTTTGTTTGCTTGTAGGCCGCTGGCACCCACAATCAAGGACCTAAAAACTTTGGCACTGCTGTGAATACTTTAGTCGCAAAGTGAAGATTCACGGCGACAAGCCCCAAACTTGGAGATAGGTTATTTTCAGCTTTCAGCAGCCCTGGGCGATTTGTTTAGAGAAATGTGGCTTTTTATCCTGGTGCACCTCCCTATGTCCAGCTATAAAACAGGATCAGGATGGTCATTAATTATGTTCTGAGCTTGAAACGGGAAGAAAGGTGAGAAATTGTCAAATTTTGACCATATTTGACCACCTGTCAATTTTAATGCATCTCCCTATAACATGACCCAGCTGTAAATTGAGTGGTCGTATTGATTTCATTTTTTGTTTGCTTGTAGGCCGCTAGCACCCACATTCAATGACCTAGAAATTTTGGCACTGCTGTGAATAGTTTAGTCGCAAAGTGAAGATTCACGGCGACAAGCCCCAAACTTGGAGATAGGCTATTTTCAGCTTTCAGCAGCCCTGGGCGAGTTGTTTAGAGAAATGTGGCTTTTTTTTCTAGGTGCACCTCCCTATGTCCAGCTATAAAATAGGATCAGGATGGTAAATATTCAAGTTCTGAGCTTCAAACGGGAAGAAAGGTGAGAAATTTTCAAATTTTGACCATATTTGACCACCTGTCAATTTTAATGCATCTCCCTATAACTTGACCCAGCTGTAATGTGAGTGGTCGTATTGTTTTCATTTCTTTGTTTGCTTGTAGGCCGCTGGCACCCACATTTAATGACCTAGAAATTTTGGAACTGCTGTGAATACTTTAGTCGCAAAGTGAAGATACACGATGACAAGCCCCAAACTTGGAGATAGGTTATTTTCAGCTCTCAGCAGCCCTGGGCGAATTGTTTCGAGAAATGCGGTTTTTTTCGGTGCACCTCCCTATGTCCAGCTATAAAACAGGATCAGGATGGTCATTATTCAAGTGCTGAGCTTCAAACAGGAAGAAAGGTGAGAAATTGTCAAATTTTGACCATATTTGACCACCTGTCAATTTTATCGCACCTCTCTATAACATGACCCAGCTGTAATGTGAGTGGTCGTATTAATGTCATTTTTTGTTTGCTTGTAGCCCGCTGGCACTCACATTCAATGATCTAGAAATTTTGGCACTGTTTTTAATACTTTATTCGCAAAGTGAAAATTCACGGCGACAAGCCCCAAACTTGGAGATAGGTTATTTTCAGCTTTCAGCAGCCCTGGGCGAGTTGTTTAGAAAAATGTGGCTTTTTTTCTTTGTGTACCTCCCTATGTCCAGCTATAAAACAGGATCAGGATGGTCATTATTCAAGTTCTGAGCTTGAAACGAGAAGAAAGGTGAGAAATTGTCAAATTTTGACCATACTTGACCACCTGTCAATTTTAATGCATCTCCCTATAACATGACCCAGCTGTAATGTGAGTGGTCGTATTGATTTCATTTTTTGTTTGCTTGTAGGCCGCTGGCACCCACATTCAATGACCTAGAAATTTTGGCACAGCTGTGAATACTTTAGTCGCAAAGTGAAGATTCACGGCGACAAGCCTCAAACTTGGAGATAGGTTATTTTCAGCTTTCAGCAGCCCTGGGCGAGTTGTTTAGAGAAATAGAAATGTGGCTTTTTTTGGTGCACCTCCCTATGTCCAGCTATAAAACAGGATCAGGATGGTCATATTTATGTTCTTAGCTTGAAACGGGAAGAAAGGTGTGAAATTGTCAAATTTTGACCATATTTGACCACCTGTCAATTTTAATGCATCTCCCTATCACATTACCCAGTTGTAATGTGAGTGGTATTGTATTTGTATTGTATTGTATTTATTTAAAAGGATTCTCCAAAAGCAAAGTGGTCGTATTGATTTCATTTTTTGTTTGCTTGTATGCCGCTGGCACCCACATTTAATGACCGAGAAATTTTGGCACTGCTGTGAATACTTTAGTCGCAAAGTGAAGATTCACGGCGACAAGCCCCAAACTTGGAGATAGGTTATTTTCAGCTTTCAGCAGCCCTGGGCGAGTTGTTTAGAGAAATGTGGTTTTTTTTACTAGGTGCACCTCCCTATGTCCAGCTACAAAACAGGATCAGGATGGTCATTATTCAAGTTCTGAGCTTGAAACGGGAAGAATGGTGAGAAAGTGTCAAATTTTGACCATATTTGACCACCTGTCAAGTTTAATGCATCTCTCTATAAGGCCAAGTAAAATAAAATCCCAGTTTATCGTCCTTTTTTTCACAAAAATCGGGGAGGGAGGGCGGATTTTATTTTTATTTTTTATTTTTTGATGTGCTACAGACTAGTATAGTTCTTGGTAAACAATGACACATCATGTGCAACAATCTGCAACAGAATATTGGTAGTGTATGGAATACACAATGCTATAACAGTTATATGTACATAAACAATTACATGCAAAATCTTTGGAACGACAGATTGTCACTCCACTCATAAGACACAAACCCCAATACTGTTTGGTTCACGGAAAGAACGGAAAACTGTCGAGGTCTCGACAGGATGAAGACGGACTTAGGCCTTGACAGATTATGCTAATTTGTTCGTGAAATTATGCTTTTCGCATTGCTGAAAAAATTGCAGAATTATGCTATTTTTATGCTAAAAGTTATCATATTTTGCCGCATTATGCTCACGTATGCCGCTAATGTATAATACTAATAGTTCTGTGCAAAATAACAGGGGAATTTTTTAGTAGAGGGCGTTGTACTGTAGTAGCAAAAGTTCAACGGGGTCAACGCACCGTCCGACCTAGCTACGACCGTCACTGTTTGTAGTGGACTGGACATGTTCTCAAGGGAGTCGTAAACCTACGACTTCCTGGTGCATCTACTTGTATTTGTACTTGCAGAACATGTACAACTGTATGGAATTTGATGCGAACAGGCAGATTATTCCATTTTATGCGATTCGTATGCAATTTGCTTCGAATTATGCGATTATTCGATTTTGGTAGGAATTATGCGAAAAATTATGCTAGCATAATCTGTCAAGGCCTAGACGGACTTTCGGCAGAAAGACGAAGCTGTGTTTTCAAGCCTTAGCCGACGTAAAAAATCAAGCTTTTTGGCAAAATTCTAGATTTAAAAAATATAAATAAATTCCGGGCGGCCTCGAAAAATGGGGCGGGCGGGGACGATAAACTAGGATTTTTTTTTACTTGGCCTAACATGGCCCAGCTGTAATGTGAGTGGTCGTATTGATTTCATTTTTCGTTTGCTTGTAGCCCGCTGGCACCCACATTCAATGACCTAGAAATTTTGGCACTGCTGTGAATACTTTAGTCCCAGAGTGAAGATTCGCGGTGACAAGCCCCAAACTTGGAGATAGGTTATTTTCAGCTTTCAGCAGCCCTGGGCGAGTTGTTTAGAAAAATGTGGCTTTTTTCTTTGTGCACCTCCCTATGTCCAGCTATAAAACAGGATCAGGATGGTCATTATTCAAGTTCTGAGCTTGAAACGGGAAGAAAGGTGAGAAATTGTCAAATTTTGACCATATTTGACCACCTGTCAATTTTAATGCATCTCCCTATAACTTGACCCAGCTGTAATGTGAGTGGTCATTTTGATTTCATTTTTTATTTGCTGGTAGGCCGCTGGCACTCGAATTCAATGACCTAGAAATTTTGGCACTGCTGTGAATACTTTAGTCGCAAAGTGAAGATTCACGGCGACAAGCCCCAAACTTGGAGATAGGTTATTTTCAGCTTTCAGCAGCCCTGGGCGACTTGTTTAGAGAAATGTGGCTTTTTTTCTTTGTGCACCTCCCTATGTCCAGCTATAAAACAGAATCAGGATGGTCAATATTTATGTTCTGAGCTTGAAACGGGAATAAAGTTGAGAAATTGTCAAATTTTGACCATATTTGACCACCTGTCAATTTTAATGCATCTCCCTATAACATGACCCAGCTGTAATGTGAGTGGTCGTATTGATTTCATTTTTTGTTTGCTTGTAGGCCGCTGGCACCCACATTCAATGACCTAGAAATTTTGGCACTGCTGTGAATACTTTAGTCGCAAAGTGAAGATTCACGGCGACAAGCCCCAAACTTGGAGATAGGTTATTTTCAGCTTTCAGCAGCCCTGGGCGAGTAGTTTAGAGAAATAGAAATGTGGCTTTTTTTGGTGCACCTCCCTATGTCCAGATATAAAACAGGATCAGGATGGTCAATTTTTATGTTCTGACTTTGAAACCGGAAGAAAGGTGAGAAATTCTCATATTTTGACCATATTTAACCACCTGTCAAGTTTAATGCATCTCGCTATTATTATTATTATTATTATTATTATTATTATTATTATTAGACACAATCTCATAGCATGTGTGTAACAGGTTTAATCAAACTTGAAAAGTTAGAGGCCTGGTTGAGCGTGCCTCGACCAGTTATATGCAAAATGTGATAGTATACATGTGGCAATGGCGCCAATGAAGGTGCTAATAGACAGGCGTAGGACGCATGAGGTGCGAGGGAGTGTAAAGTTATAGAGAACAGGGGAAAACTGTTACATCATCCCCCTCCTATGGAGAGGAAGGAGCTTATAACCCAAATGCTCAAGTGGAATAGAGTACAATAAGCGCAAACACGTGCGAGACGAAAAAAGGCTTCGCACTGAAGTAACACAATAAGACGACTGAAACTCCATGCAAATAAAGTGTAATAAGCTCAACAAATGTGTAAGGTGAAACTAGAAGTTCAACTGCAAAACTCAGCGGGCAGAAGCCAAGGTTTTGTACTTCTGAAGTGGAACAATGTCATTACCAGATTCATCCAACAAATAATGTTCAGGCTCCCAAGTGGCATCAGAGTAGCCTTGCCACTTGACTAGGTACTGAAGCTGATTCTGCCGGCGGCGGTGACTGAGAATGTTCTCCACCAAATAGCGGGCATGACCATCAAGGTCCGTGATAGGCGGAGGCGTAGGCTGTCTCCTATTAGGAATAGCGTTCTTCTCGTAGGCACGGAGTGCCGACACATTAAATACCGGGTGACAGCGGCTGGTATGAGGCAACTTGAGCTTGTAGGCATTCGGGCCGACCACATGGGTTATAGGAAAGGGGCCAAACCACTTGGGGCGTAATTTATGGGATGGTCGGTCCCGAGCTTCAGGAGTCAGGAGGAAATCCCGGTAGACCATTACCAAATCTCCCACCTTCAGCTTTCCCTCGACCCTTGTCCGATCTGCATAGAAGGCCTGACGAGCTTGAGCTGCCACTAGCGCATCTTGTGAGATCTTGACCGCGTCTTGTCTTGCTTGCAACCAATCAGCTGAATCTCTGCCTCCCTGAACAGGGTTGAGGAAGTCGGGTGGCGCTCTGGGATTTAGACCGTAATTTAAGAAGAACGGTGTGTTTCCTGTAGATGATTGAGTAGCGCTGTTGATAGAAAACTCACAGAGAGGTAGGAGCATATCCCAGTTATCTTGTTTATGATTTACAAAAGCCCTCAGCACATCCTCTACTATTCTGTTTACTCGTTCAGTTAGGCCATCTGTCTGAGGGTGATTGGCAGTACTAAATGCTAGTTTCGTTCCTAAGCGATCAAACAATTCCTGAAAAAATGCTGCCGTAAATCTTGGATCACGATCACATACAATACTAGAACTCAAACCATGAAGTCGAAATACATGTTGAATATACAGATCAGCACTTCCTTTAGCGTCAATAGTAGAGGAAGTAGGTGCTAAATGTACACACTTTGTCAAGCGGTCTACAAATACATATATAGCATCATGACCTGTATCGGTCCTAGGCAAACCCATGATAAAATCCATCGAGATATCCGCCCACGGCTGACTGGGCACTGGTAAATTCTGCAAGAGACCAGTTTTTAGCTGGCCGCCTTTAACTCGTTGGCAGACGTCACATGACTTGACAAACGCCTTTACATCCAGTCCCATTCTGGGCCAATAGAAATATCTAGAGAGTCTGAAATAGGTGCGATCTCGACCAGGATGCCCCGCAGTCACACAGTCATGGTATTCTTGAAGCAGGGCGAGTCGGAGTTTGCTACTCTTTGGAATGCATAACCTGTTCTGTGGTGAAGATCTGAGATAAAGATAACCGGGTGTTTCATTTAGAAGGTAACGGTCGTGCAGATTGTCATGGCTTGAATTTTTCAGTCTCCTGATAATGGGAGCAAGATCCTTGTCGCACTTGTAACCGCTGACAATTAACTGCGCTAAGTCTGGATTAATCTCTAGGGTATGCTCTATGGCATTCAACTGAATGTTAGGAGGATAGGATGACCCGCCTATTTCAGAATCACTGAACAGATCTGGACGGCGTGAAAGCGGGTCGGCAATGTTTTTCTTTCCTGGTTTGTGAAAGACCGTAAAGTCATAGTCAGCTAAAAACTCTACCCATCTTGCCTCACGCTTGGTGAGAGTCGGTTTGGTTCGTAAATAGACAACACCCATATTATCAGTCATCAGGTCAAAGTGGCGGAATAGATAGATTCTCCAGCACTTTAATGCAAATACCACAGCCAACGTTTCCCTCTCGGCCGCAGTATAGTTGCGTTCTGCAGCTGACAGTTTCCGACTACAATAGGCTACGGGATGCAAATCCATATCTTCTCCCTGCTGCAGGAGCACACCCGCCACGGCAAAGTCACTTGCGTCAGTTTCTACCATGAAGCTTTTCTCAACATCGGCCAGTTGCAACACTGGCGCCTCGAGTAATGCTGATTTTAGAGACTCGAATGCCTTCTGTCTTGCAGCGCTCCATTCAAAGCGTGAATTTTTTCCGGTGATTTCTTCTAATGGACGAGAGATGGTTGAGTGTCGATCTATGAACCTTCGGAAATAGTTTGCAAAGCCAAGAAACTTCCTCACATCAGTTACTGACGACGGAGTTGGCCATGTTTCCACAGCACTTATCTTCTTGGGATCAGGGGAAATTGATGTGCCGTTGATTTTATGCCCCAAGAAGAGAACTTCTCTCACGCCGAATTCGCATTTAGACTGTTTGCAATACAGCTCACTATTTCTAAGTGTTTCTAGAACTGTTTGAAGATGATGCTGATGATCTTCCCAGGTCTTGCTGAAAACTAGAATGTCATCCAAGAATACTACAACGAATTTTCGGAGATGCGGTTGCAGAATAGAGTTCATGAGTGACTGAAAGGTGGCCGGGGCATTAGTCAGCCCGAATCCCATGACTCTAAATTGGAAGTGGCCGAACGGCGTATTAATGGCCGTCTTAGAAACATCCGAGTCTTGAATTCTGATTTGATTGTAGCCTGACCGCAAGTCCAACTTGGAGAAATATGCACTGCCCTGGATCGTGTCGAATAAGTCATCAATATTAGGAAGACAAGCTTTGTTTTTGATCGTAATTCTATTCAATTCTCGCCAATCGCACACCATTCTCAGAGTACCATCCGACTTTTTCACAAAAAACACAGGTGCACCGTATGGCGACTTACTTGGCTCAATGAATCCCTTCTCAAGTAATTCTGATAGCTGTGACTGGAGCTCGTCCATCTCTGGTTTCGGCAGGCGGTAGGCGGGTCGAGACGGTGGTCTGGCTCCATCTTCTATCTGGATTTAATGGTCGACTGGTCTCTTCGGTGGAAGCTCATTCGGCAGCTCGTCTGGAAATAAATCCTGGTGCCTCTTGAGCAGGTTCTGGATGTCTTGTTGCTCTGATTCCTGGAGTTGTGGCCCGGAACGATTCTCCTCGTTTGCAGCAGTGACCCATGCAAGAAACCCCTCGGCTCCACTCCTCAGGGCATGACGAGCTTGTCGGCCACTGATAAACATGCTTTCCACAGATGGCCGGTCGGCTGTCGGCGGGTTAGCTGAAGGCAATTTGGCAACAAAGGGCTCACCGTCCAACTGAACTTCATTCGTACGGAAGTTGATGCTGGGGTTGTTCCTTGTAAGCCACGGCTTGCCAAGAATAGCGTCGTAGCGAGTCAGGGGATACACAGTAAAGTGCCGTTCCTCACTGAAGCCCCCGACTGTCACCCTTAGCGTGCGTGTGGAAATCTGCGGGACCTCGCTGGTCGAGCCGTCCGCCAATGTTACGCTCAGCACTGCTGAGCTTGCATCCGTGTCAAGATGATGCTTTCGAACAAAACTGTCTGCAATGAAGTCATGCGTCGAACCGGAATCTATCAGCATCACTGCACGGCGACCGCCGATCTTTCCCTGTATGCGCAGTAGGTCGTGTTCAGGTTCATTGCCGACGCTGACGTTGCTGACATGACACCTTTCTGCAACGGGACAATTTCCTACAGCTATGGGTGTCTCCGGCTCCGTAGGTTCCTGGAGAGCAACGTCTTCAACCTCCAGAGCTCCGAACCGGTTAGCGACTGGTACCGGCGTGGGCGCTTGGGTCGTCGCCAGTAAGCGCACCCCCTTTCTTACTGGCGACCAGCGTTTGGGTAGCGCTGTCCACCCTCAGTACAGTCTTTAGCGAGGTGGCCTGGCTTCCTGCAAGCAAAGCAGTGTCCCATTGCTCGCAGTTGGACACGCTCTTGGTCCGTCAGCTTGCGGAGGCCCTGACCACGGAAGCTGGGCACGGAACGCGACTCTCTACTGGCTGGTGGCCCCGACGCCGGTGGCCCTGACGACTGCTCCACGGTGTTTGCTGCCATGACAGCTTGCTCCAGGGTACGTGGATGCTCACGCATGACCTGTCGCTGGATGTGCGGCACTAGACCCCTGACGAACAGCAGCGCTCTGGTGTGGTGGTCGATTTCCGGCACTTGCAGGCTGAGGCGAGTGAAAGCAGCAATGTATGCGTCCAGCGACCCGCGCTGCGCTGCGGAAATTAGTCCCATACGCGATGTTTCCTCGTTGTGCCGTGGTCCGTACACATCGCCAAGTGCCGCTTTCAGAGCAGGCCAGTCGGAAAACACTTGGTTAGCTTCCAATGCCGCTATCAACCAAAGACGAGCGTTTCCAGTCAAAAATCCTGCCGCGTAGTCGACCCTCTGTGCCGCATTTGGGAGTGCCAACGACCGTAGGGCCATGTCCATTGCAAACGTCCATTCTTTGAATGTAGCGGAATCTCCTCCAAACACAGGCGGCTCTTTCGTAAGGCGGGGTGTTGGCTCCCACGGTTCCGAGTTCGGATGTATCGTTCGGTTTCCTTGGCTAACGCGCTGAGCGGTCTTGATATCGTTTATCAGCCGAACGACGAGTACGAGGAGCGTAAGCAGAGCGACCAGAACACCTGCCAAAAGCAGAGTAGTAACCATCCTCTGCTACCAGTGTAACAGGTTTAAAGGGGAAGTTAAGGCAAAAATTAAAATTTCACCAGTTGTAGTCTTCGGGGTGCTGAGTCGAATGGTCGTGGTCCGAGGAAGCTGAGACGCTCCCTTCCTACTTGAATCCCAATCGAACTCGCGTACTTCCACCGAAACTGGGTGACTGCGCCCTACTAGATGGGGATTTGTATGCAAAATGTCACTAAAAGCGCCATTTCGTTCTTATAAAAGCATGGATGACCGCGATTGGCCCATATGTTGTAGTCTTTTGGACGCTGAGTCGATTGGTTTTGGTCCGAAAAGGCTGCGATGCAGCGTTCCTCCTTTATTCCCAATCGAACATGGTTGAAGAAGCGGTCACGTGCTCCTGCGTACACCAGTCACCTGGTCACCGTGCCTGCAGGGTACAACTTACTAGCCTGTTTTGACCTTTTTTGGGTGCAGTCCTGTCACTCGAGTTGAACTCGAGTTGAACCTTGGTGTGAAAGTTGTCGCCTGCTGGCGTGGTGACCAGGTGATTTGGGCACCCAGGAGCACGTGACCGCTTCTTCAACCATGTTCGATTGGGAATAAAGGAGGAATGCTGCATCGCAGCCTTTTCGGACCAAAACCAGTCGACTCAGCGTCCAAAAGACTACAACATATGGGCCAATCGCGGTCATCCGTGCTTTTATAAGAACGAAATGGCGCTTTTAGTGATATTTTGCATACAAATCCCCATCTAGTAGGGCGCAGTCACCCAGTTTCGGTGGAAGTGCGCGAGTTCGATTGGGATTCAAGTAGGAAGGGAGCGTCTCAGCTTTCTCGGACCAAGACCATTCGACTCAGCACCCCGAAGACTACAACTGGTGAAATTTTAATTTTTGCCTTAACTTCCCCTTTAATCAAACTTGAAAAGTAAGAGGCCTGGTTGAGCGTGCCTCGACCAGTTATATGCAAAATGTGATAGTATACATGTGGCAATGGCGCCAATGAAGGTGCTAATAGACAGGCGTAGGACGCATGAGGTGCGAGGGAGTGTAAAGTTATAGAGAACAGGGGAAAACTGTTACAATGTGACAAGCATAGCTAATGCAGGGACAGAATCCCCTGAGACAAGGGCGTTGAGCCAGCCACGGCAATAGTAAGCTAGGAAAACAAAGCAAAATAAGATGAATTAAAGCAGAAAATGAATGGAAAATTACAAAGAAAAACGATTAACGGAAGTGAGCACTATCAAAATTCGTGCATCACCCAGGTATTCGAGAATGTTCTTCGATGATAATTATTGCGTCTAGTTCAGTTGTGATAGTAGATCTTTAAACTGACCAATAGAAGAACAAGTTTTCAGACCGTATGGTAATGATAACCAATGAGAGTAGCCGGAAAACAAAGGGGACTTTAGATACTGGGCTGACTTAACAAGAGGCAGGGTGAGCGCGTTACGGGTTGAGCTTGTCGAAAACCAATTGTACTTCATCATGTGTGAAGGGGTTTTATGAAGAAATATCTTATGAACCAGTGTACAGAGATGGTGCTTATGACGAACGGAGAGAGGAGAAGTGTGTGCAAGTCGATAAAGGGCATCCGAAGGAAAACATCGATCCTTGTTGTAAAGAATTTTAAGTATAAATCTATGGTGGATTTCTAATTGGCTCAGAGTTGTGTCAGAAAGGCCACACCAAGCGGTATCGCAATAGTCGAATATAGGGAGAATATAGCACTGATAAAATAATAGTTTACACTGGATGGGCAAATGAGTGCAATGTGATTGTAGTACCCCTAAGGCTGAACTGGTTCGCTTGCATACACAGTTGACATGTGCAGCCCAAGAGAGTTTGCAGTCCAACATCACACCTAGATGTTTGTGCTGAGTAACAACACGGATAGGCATAGTCCAGTCAGGGAAGAATAATGGTTGATCAGGAGGGGATGAAGAAATATACATGGCTTCTGTCTTGTCAAAATTGGGCTGGAGTTTCCACGTTTGCATCCACATGACAGTGCTGTTGATGCGATGCTGCATGGTAAGGAGTAATTGTGCAGGGGAGGAATCAGAACAGATAAGGCCAGTGTCATCCGCATACAAACTAACATCGGGGACAACTGAAGGTAGGTCATTAACGTAAAGCAAGAATAACAAAGGACCCAGAATGGAACCTTGGGGCACTCCAGACGTTACAGGGAGGGATCAGACAAGAAATAGAACAAGCGAACAGCCTGAGAACGAGCAGACAGATACGAGGATATCCAACGCAAGGCAGCATCCTCCACCCGGAAGGTGACCTTCAACTTGGCAAGTAAGCCACGATGCCAAACGGTGTCGAATGCCTTAGCCAAGTCGAAAACACCATTCCCACGTGCTCCCCACAGTTCCTCTTTGTCGCTATGTCTTGGACAAGTCGAGTCACCTGGTATTGAGTTGAGTCACCACGGCAGAATCCCGACTGAGCTGGTGAGAGAGCCGGAGCGATGTGCAGGTAGAGGGAATCGAATACAATACGCTCACAAAGTTTGGAAACTGTGCGCAGCAGAGAGATGGGGCGGTAGTTTGCCGGGCAAGCACGGGAGCCTTTATTCTTGTAAAGCGGTGTCACGATGGCGGATTTCCAATCCTGTGGGAATGTACCAGTTCGAAATGACATATTAAAAATAATGGCGAGAGGATAGGCTATTGATGGTGCAAGAGACTGCAGCACTTCATTCGGGATCCCATCTGAGCCGGGAGACTTTCCACATTTCAGGCGCTTCAGATATTTCCGAACTTGAAACGTAGTGACAGTGATTGTACGGAACGGAACAGATATGAAAGGCGATTGGGACAAAGGGGGAATGCGCCACGAAGGATCATCAGGTAGCCCAAATGAGGTGAACTGAGTGTTCAGAACATCAGCTATGCTCTTGGGGGACGTGGCGACCGTACCGTCGGATGCTATCATCGTTTGGAGCATGACACGGCCGGAAGTGTGCCGCTGTGCTCGCACAAACTGAAAGAGTGTAGGTCGATTCGGTGACGTTAGTGATGCTTGGATGGAGCGTATATATTGACGATGTGCTTCCCGAGACAGGTGCTTTACAGCATTCCTTTGTCGGTTATAAGCTGCATGATTTACTGCTGTCGGATATTTTTTGTACACACTATATAGATCACGCTTGCGTTTTACAGCAGACCTGAGCTCAGCAGTAACCCATGGTGGAGATTGCATGCGGGGTCGTGGAGATGTCACAGTGTGGGTGGCTCCGAATGAAGTGAGGTGCCGACGGAAGGCGGACTGGAGCTCACAATCAAAGTGATGAAGTGCGTCATTAACATCAGTGTACGAGTTCAGAGAGGACCAGTTGTAGCCAGCTAAATCAGCGTTGATTAATTGCCAAAGGTGCGAAGGTACTTGTTTGAAGCGATACAGTGAAGAGGGAGGACCAGTGGCAGAGTTGGGGAAGTAGTTTGAAATAGGGGCGTAACATAAAGTGCAAACAATCTGTATATGGTCAGACATACCCAAGGGAGGTGCTTGATCAATTGAGCGCACGAGGCGTGGTCGGTTGGTGATCACCAAGTCCAGACACGAAACAGAGCCATTAGGCGAGGAATGAGTGGGGAAGTCAACCATCTGGTGGAGCCCAAGAGCAGCAAATACTGTGCTAAGGAGATCACCAGCCTTCGAGGTAGAATCGGTGGGACACCAGCTTGAGTTGTGGGCGTTGAAATCGCCAGTCACTAGCAGATCATAAGAATCTAAACAGACTGACTGTAATGCCTCAACAAACATGTCACAAAAGTACGACAATTGCATTGTGCTCTGTGAGGGTGGTCGATACATGCAGCATAGTAAGATGGGATTCTGAGATTGAGTAGAGGGGGAGCCAAGTTCAAGCCACACAGACTCGCAGCCAGGGCGTTGAAGGTCGGCACGAGGGGAGACGTACGGAAAGGAGTCCGAACGGACAAGTACGGCAACACCCCCATACCCACGGCTACAATGTGCTGACCGATTGTCTTCCGGAGGTCGATCTCTGCGGATGCAGATATAGCCTGACAGTGAGAGCGGGTTCGAGGGACAGAGCCACGTCTCTGTTAGGCAGATTATGTCAGGCTTAGCACATTCGGCAATAACGCAGAGCTCAGACAACTTGTTGACAACAGAGCGACAATTCAGAGATACTAGGGTTAAATCACGCTGGGATTTAGGGAAAAAAGGGAACGCTGATGGATTTAGCGCTGGACATGCAAGGTGTGCGGGTCGGCCAGAGGAGGGCTGAGCGGGGTAGAGCGGGCGGGCTAGTTTCGATAGTGGGGTGAATACAGGGGCGTTGGGATTTAGTCGTTGCTGCTGCATCGTTGTGTATGTTGGTTTGTTAGCATGACAGTTCAGGATTGATCATCACTGCCTCGCCGCGAAGTAAAAGACGACTTGTTACCTTGGGCATCAGCAAAGCGCCACTTTCGCACTGTATGCTGGATGGTGGCCGGCCAGAATTTGGAGTCGAGAACTTTGTCCTCGTCCGATGCTGCCACGGTTACGCGAGCATGGCTAGTACCCAGGTACGTGTTTTCTGAAATCGAACAATTCAGTACGTCAACTTGGCGGGCCTTGCACCACGCTGTTATTGACTCTGCCCTGCAACCCGGACTGACATTTCCAACGTACAGAACAAGCTTCTTTGTACGTTCAGGCCCTGTTAGCACACGCGGGTCGGCTGCCCTGGGCTGTGGTTTCACGTAGCGTGACGTAACCCTACGGCGTGTGACTTCCGACCACTCTGCACCTGCAGCACTCGACCCTGGGTTGGATTGCTCAGGTGGGTGTGGTCTGGTGCCATGCATTGACAAAACAGGCTGCGACAAATGGCTGGAGGTGGTGTGAGCGGGGGTCATATGGTGAGTACTAGAACCCGTACTACCCTGTGTGTACTGCATAGGACCAGAGGAAATATGGGTGCGTGCACGTGGGGGATTCAAGTCTCCTACGGCGGTGCTGTACAACTTCCCGCCGGACATTGCCAAATTTTGCTGTGCTTCCTGTACGAGAGGGTGTACACAGATTTCCGGTTGTTGGAGCCCCTGAACTTCCCGCCTGAGTTTTTTTTTTTTTTTTTTTTTTTTTACGAGAAACCACGAACCTCGAGAACAGAATACTGCATGGTAGAGGTGGTTGCAGACGCAACTGTGGTGGTGAAAACTGGAGCATCTCCGCCGACCTGAGGTCTCGGCTTCAGCGACACTTCAGAGCACCAAAAACTGGGGAGGAGTAGGCACAGGGGGAGGGGAGGGGGGGGAGGGTACATTTATATAGAGGAAGGAAAAACGGAAAGATGATACATGTGATAGAGGAAGAAAAAAATAAAAAATAAAAAAAATAAATAAATAAAAAAAAATAATAATAAAAAAGGGGGGAGCCAGGGTGCAAGCAGAGAGGGTGTTCAGGGAGTGTTCAGAGGGCATCTGTGGCTGAACGCCAGTCTCGGCTGCGGAGCGACTTGTAGGCGCCTTCCTTGAATGCCTGCATTCCCTTCTGCGTGGGAAGGTTGCGTAGCAGGGCAGATGGGAGACGATTCCAGTCTTGGATCGTGGCATGGGGGAATGATCGGAGAGCACTATTACGGGCTCCGGCGGGCAGTGTCGGTGCTAGTTGGTGCTGGTGCTGGTTCTTTTGCTGGTGGCGAGTGGAGCGCCGGTGCTGGTTTGCAACTGCCCTCGGTGGTGTCATGGTGGTCAGGATTGGGGGACCGTCGATCCAATGCAGCTTGTACAGGAATGTGAGTGCTGCGACTTGACGCCGAACAGTGAGGCTTGGGAGGTATGACCCTGGGCCGATGAGCTTTAGGGCTCGGTGCTGTACCCGGTCCAGCTGGTTCAGGGTAGACTGGGACGCACCCAACCATGAAAGCGGGCAGTACTCAAGTACTGGGCGGACGAAGCCGCGATACACTGCATACTTGGCCTTGCTGTCGAGAATGGGCAGGGCCTTCCTCATGAAGCCAAGACGTTGGTGACCACGGACTGCAACCTGTCGAATGTGGGAGCGAAAGGAGAGGCTCCGATCAAAGAGCACTCCGAGCAACTTCAGCTCCTCCACTTCCTCTATGGCCACCCCATTGAAAGTGGCTGGAGGAATCGGCCAGGGTTGACGGTGATGCGAAATTGTCAAGACTTGCGACTTTGTCGGCTCGAATGCGATCTTCCAGCTCTGGCCCCATTCAGCTAAGGCATCCACAGCAGTCTGGAGCTGCGCTAGGCCAACTGGGAGAGCGGTCAGGGATGGGATGCACTGATAAAGCGTGGTGTCATCTGCATATATGGCGAGCTGGGTTGTGGCTGGGAGGTGGTCCTCCATGTCATTGACATATAGGAGGAACAGAGTGGGGCCCAGTATGCTCCCTTGCGGCACACCTGAGCTGATTCGGAATTTAGGTGAGGTTTGTCCACTCACAACGGCCTGGATTCGTCTATCCGCCAGGTAGCTGTGGAGCCACTTGAGGAGGTTCCCGGACACTCCGTAAGCCTTTGCCTTGTGAAGGACACCTGCGTGGGAGACTTTATCGAAGGCCCCCGCAATGTCGACGGCAACAATACGTACAGCACCGCCAGCAGCTGCTATCTTGCTCCATTGGTGGTGTAGTCCTGTTAGGAGATCAGCAGGTCCTAACCCTCGACGAAAACCGAACTGGTGGTTTGAGAGTATATTATTTCGTTCGAGAAAGTTGGTGAGAGCACGGTTAACAACTGCTTCCATTGTCTTGGAGATGAGCGACAGGAGGGAAATGGGCCGATAGTTCGATGGGGCTGACTTTGACCGTTTGTTGTTGCACTTCTAATTCCAGACTCAGGATTTTGTCGGCTCTATCCTGTCTCAAGGAGACAATTTCCTGTGACATGCAGCTAATTGAGTCAGTAAGGCTTACAATTGCAAGTTGGAGCTCCGATGTGGGTAGCGAACTCTGCGCCAACACGCCCACTCCACGCTTCCTCAGCTCGCTCACCAGATCCGGCCGGGAGAGGCTCGAGGCTTTATCCACAGACATTTGCTCGCCAATCTTGATGAGCTCCTCATAGCCAACCAAAGCCAGGTCCATGCCTTCGTTTGTCGCCATTGGTACTGTTGGTCTCTTCTATTAGTTCTAAGCAATAATGGGGAGGGGTAGTTCTGTAGAGAGACGCACCTCGAGGCTAATCCTCGGAGCACAAAATGTCAAACCGCACCCTACTTTCAAATACTTATAACATGACCCAGCTGTAATGTGAGTATTGTATACAGTATTGTATTGTATTGTATTTATTTAAAAGGATTCTCTAAAAGCAAATGGATGCTTATCACGGAAGTCTCCCACATAAATATCGCAAGAAAAATGGGGAAATGGGGGAGAGGAGAGTGGAAGATGAAGCATGGGAAGAAGGGAAACAAGTACCTATATATCGAGGTATAAAAGCAGGAAAGAAAGTTCTCGGCACTCCGACGAAATCCTAGAGGTCAGTGGGCTCTTCTTAACAGTCTGTCTGGCAGGCGGAAAGTAAGAAATCAGCCAATTGCATCTCTCAGTAGTCTGACAGAGACATTTGCTAACATAGTGCATGATCCAAGCCGGCCTGCTGACATATGTTTACGCCCAGCCACCCAACAGCCAACTACTGCTGCTCGACTGTCCCATTTTCGACCCGTAACTGTGGCGCACATCACCACACTGCTCAAAGCAACAAACACAAGTAAGTCACCTGGCTCTGACAACGTCTTACCAGCCGTACTGAAGCATGGTCGTGATTCCATAGCAGTTTCTCTCACTGATATTATCAATAAATCTCTGAGCACAGGGTGCGTACCAGATATTTTCAAGAATGCCACAGTCAGCCCAGTTTTCAAATCAGGCGATGCAGAAAGCTCTACTAATTACAGACCAGTCTCATTATTGCCCATATGCAGCAAGATATTAGAACGAGTTGTCTTGGAGCAGCTGATTGCATTCTTTAAGTTACACAACATCATGTACGTGCCTGACAATCAATTTGCCTACCGTACCAACAGCTCGTGTGAGGACTGCCTAGCGCTAGTGGTCGACGAATGGCTCCAAGCCCTTGATAACAACGAGTACTGCGGCATAGTGTTTGCAGATATGAGCAAAGCTTTTGACCGAGTTAAGCATCAAGAGCTCATTGACGAGTTGAAGATGCTTGGCATTGCTGACACTGCACTTGCTTGGTTTGCAAGCTACCTGACCAGACGCGTCCAGCGAGTAAGAGTAGGACAACAGCTAGGTGGGGCCCGCCCTTGCACAAGAGGCGTCCCACAAGGCTCCGTGCTCGGCCCACTGCTATTTTGCATTTACACCCGTGATGCACCACAGTGCTTCCAACATGCATTGAATCAACTTTATGCCGATGATATCACACTCTATATCAGGCACAAGTCCATCCAGATCATCACAACCCAGCTGAGTGCTGACCTTGCCGCTCTGGATCGCTACCTAGATCAGAAGGGACTGGTGTTAAACCCGTCCAAGACTCAGTTTGTCCTGCTCAGGCGACCGGGCAAGGAACTGCCACCTGGCACCGCAGTCAACTGCCGGGGCACTTCCATAGCCCCATCTGCTTACGCTCGGTACTTAGGAATACTGGTTGACGAACATCTGTCTTTCTCAACCCAAGTGGATGCAGTATGTGCAACTGTCAATAGGAAGGTCGGAGCATTTGTCCATGCAAAGCAGAATATCAGCATTTTTGGCAAACGACTTTTCTATTTATCGATCATTCAGTCCACATTTGAGTTTGGCAGCACTGCATATATTCATTGCTTATCACAAACCCTATATGACAAGCTTCATACTGCCAGCCGCGTAGCATTAAAGAGAATATTTTCGTTGGATAGAATGACTCCCACCACTCTTCTATACAGTCATGCTAACTTGTACGCCCTTGAGAAACGCCTCAACTTCAAAACCTATGTATTTGTTTACCGCTGCCTGAATGGACTTGCTAGTCCTCTTCTGCGAGACCGCTTTACCTTGCGCGCCCATGGTGCTCGCACTGCAGCCACCACCCGTGGCCAAGTCTCTGCTGCTCTTGTTCTGCCCCCCGCTAACACCCGATATGGCTTTAGTGCAATTTCTTATTTGGGCGCTGCCAGGTGGAATACACTTCCACCGGCTTGCCGCATGTCTAGTTCACCAGCTGAATTTCGCTCATCCATCAAATTATACCTAGGGTTCCCTGTAAAAAGGCGCTGACGCCTGTTGGGAATTCCCTAGTAAAAGAAGAATAAATAATAATAATATAATAATAATAAATCGACGAGGGGAGAAATCACCTCTGCAGATAATAGCGGGACACTTAGATGAAAAAAAAACAGCAAGGATTAATTCCAAGGAAAAAAATTCTCAAACGGAAAAGTTCGGAATTCCAGTCAGAGAATGTCTATGCTGTGAGTAATGAGCCTTTAGAGCAATGCGAAAATTGACAGAGGACTGAACGCAGCGGATGTGTTCTGGAAGTTTGTTCCATTCCACAGATAAACTGAAGAGAGGGGATTTAAGGAAATGGGCGCCAGAACGAGGTAAAACTATAGAGGACGGGTGACGACAACTAAGGGATACATTGAATTTGAAACGAATTAGCAAAGTGGTCGTATTGATTTCATTTTTTGTTTGCTTGTACGCCGCTGGCACCCACATTCAATGATTTTAATGCATCTCTCTATAACATGACCCAGCTGTAATGTGAGTGGTCGTATTGATTTCATTTTTTGTTTGCTTGTAGGTCGCTGGCACCCACATTCAATGACCTAGAAATTTTGGCACTGCTGTGAATACTTTAGTCGCAAAGTGAAGATTCACGGCGACAAGCCCCAAACTTGGAGATAGGTTATTTTCAGCTTTCAGCAGCCCTGGGCGAGTTGTTTAGAGAAATGTGGCTTTTTTCTTGGTGCACCTCCCTATGTCCAGCTATAAAACAGGATCAGGATGGTCAATATTTATGTTCTGAGCTTGAAACGGGAAGAAAGGTGAGAAATTGTCAAATTTTGACCATATTTGACCACCTGTCAAGTTTAATGCATCTCTCTATAACATGACCCAGCTGTAATATGAGTGGTCGTATTGATTTCATTTTTTGTTTGCTTGTAGGCCGCTGGCACTTACATTCAATGACCTAGATATTTTGGCACTGCTGTGAATACTTTAGTCGCAAAGTGAAGATTCACGGCGACAAGCCCCAAACTTGGAGATAGGTTATTTTCAGCTTTCAGCAGCCCTGGGCGAGTTGTTTAGAGAAATGTGGCTTTTTTTCTAGGTGCACCTCCCTATGTCCAGCTATAAAATAGGATCACGATGGTCATTATTTATGTTCTGAGCTTCAAACGGGAAGAAAGGTGAGAAATTGTCAAATTTTGACCATATTTGACCACCTGTCAATTTTAATGCATCTCCCTATAACATGACCCAGCTGTAAATTGAGTGGTCGTATTGATTTCATTTTTTGTTTGCTTGTAGGCCGCTGGCACCCACATTCAATGACCTAGAAATTTTGGCACTGCTGTGAATACTTTAGTCGCAAAGTGAAGATTCACGGCGACAAGCCCCAAACTTGGAGATAGGTTATTTTCAGCTTTCAGCAGCCCTGGGCGATTTGTTTAGAGAAATGTGGCTTTTTCTTGGTGCACCTCCCTATGTCCAGCTATAAAACAGGATCAGGATGGTCATTCTTCAAGTTCTGAGCTTCAAACAGGAAGAAAGGTGAGAAATTGTGAAATTTTGACCATATTTGACCACCTGTCAATTTTAATGCACCTCTTTATAACATGACCCAGCGGTAATGTGAGTGGTCGGATTGATTTCATTTTTTGTTTGCTTGTAGGCCGCTGGAACCCACATTCAATGACCTAGCAATTTTTGCACTGCTGTGAATACTTTAGTCGCAAAGTGAAGATTCACGGCGACAAGCCCCAAACTTGGAGATGTTGTATTTCTCGCCGGCCGAGCGCAGCGAGATAGGCGAGAAATGATTTCTCGCGAAATATTTTCAGTTGCAAATATGGCATCTGGTGTGTTCTTTGTTGTCGCTTCTTTTCCTGACTTCTTCAGTCAGTTTTGAGTCTCACCAGTGTCCCTCCCCTCCCACCCTTTATTTCTGTGCATATTATCAATGCTTTTTATCACTATTTGCCGTGATGTGCTTGCCATGCCTACATGATGCCTAATCGCCATTGGGGATATACACCCGGTTTTTTCCCTCACAAATGCGTCCGTCGGCGCGAGGGTTTTTCCCGGCTTGCTCGGTCCAGGAAAATTAATCTGACGGTCCCAAGTGGTTCTGCATCATGGCCTATTTCTGCTATCCACTGGCACGACTATTCTATCTGAGACACTCTGTTCTCAGTCCTTGCTTGCTTCCATACCTCACTCGTTATCCGGTTCACATCTGGCTGCGGCCTACACATCTGGCTGCGGCCAACTACCTCGGCCGGCGAGAAATACAACTTCTCCCTCCACATATACTGGCATACACAGAGACATAGACAGCAATAGCGACAACACACAAAGTGAAGGGTAGTTGGCCGCAGCCAGATGTGACTCAGAAAAAGCATAGCGCGGCGAAAACGAGAAAGAAGGCAGAGAGATGCAAACAAGACAGGAAGACTGACAGAGAGAGAGAGAGAGAGAGAGAGAGAGAGAGAGAGAGAGAGAGAGAGAGAGAGAGAGAGAGAGAGAGAGAGAGAGAGAGAGAGAGAGAGAGAGAGAGAGAGAGAGAGAGAGAGAGAGAGAGAGAGAGAGAGAGAGAGAGAGAGAGAGAGAGAGAGAGAGAGAGAGAGAGAGAGAGAGAGAGAGAGAGAGAGAGAGAGAGAGAGAGAGATAGAGAGAGAAAGAGAGAGAGAGAGAGAGAGAGAGAGAGAGAGTACGGGACAAAACGAGTAGGCTATGACCTACATAAAGTTTCTCATAGTCCAAGGACCTAGCACCCTGATCTGGTGCAGTACGTCCCAGTTCAGTGCTGAGGAACCACCCACCAAACTGAGTGTGAGAGCATGTAGGGTGTCTATAGTAGTTCAGGTGTCAGGAACTGGTCAGCCAGGACTTAGTAGTAGTAGTATTTATTTTATTTACCATCGGCTGCCTCAACAGTTGTACACACAACTCTTAAGAGGGCCGATAACGGGATAAGTGGAAAGGAAAGGAAAAGGAAAGAAAAAATAGAAAAAAAGAAAGAAAAAAATTGGAATTCAGACATCAAGCAGTGCAGTAATCAAACACCAAGTCAACTTCAATCTTAGTACAAGAACTATCAAGATCATCGAGAAACTCAACAGATCCCAAAAAGAAGGTCAAAATACTTCCGAAAAAAAGACTTGATAGTGATACGTCCACGCAGTGCACATGAACAAGGCATATGATTCTCAAACCTGACTGAACAGCAGGTGGCGACTATAAAGATCACAGATAGCAGATATATCGGTTCAGTTTGGGCTGCACAGGATCAATCCTCCCATAGCCAACCCCTGAAGTACTCTAAAGCAGGGAGTAGAGAAGAGAAAGGAGAAAGAACAAGCAGGAAAAGCACACAGAACAGCAGGGTAAGTCATCTGGATGCAAGAATCATGTACAGGGTTGTACCACGAACAGACACATCTGGCTGCGGCCAACTACCCTCCACTTTGTGTGTTGTCGCTATTGCTGTCTATGTCTCTGTGTATGCCAGTATATGTGGAGCGAGAAAGGTTATTTTCAGCTTTCAGCAGCCCTGGGCGAGTTGTTTAGAGAAATGTGGCTTTTTTCTGGGTGCACCTCCCTATGTTCAGCTATAAAACAGGATCAGGATGGTCATTATTCAAGTTCTGAGCTTGAAACGGGAAGAAAGGTGAGAAATTGTCAAATTTTGACCATATTTGACCACCTGTCAATTTTAATGTATCTCTCTATAACATGACCCAGCTGTAATGTGAGTGGTCGTTTTGATTTCATTTTTTGTTTGCTTGTAGGCCGCTGGAACCCACATTCAATGACCTAGAAATTTTGGCACTGCTGGGAATACTTTAGTCGCAAAGTGAAGATTCACGGCGACAAGCCCCAACTTGGAGATAGGTTATTTTCAGCTTTCAGCAGCCCTGGGCGAGTTATTTAGAGAAATGTGGCTTTTTTTCTAGGTGCACCTCCCTATGTCCAGCTATAAAACAGGATCAGGATGGGCATTATCAGCAGTGCCAAAATTTCTAGATCATTGAATGTGGGTGCCAGCATCCAAGTAGAAGAAAAAAAATGAAATCAATACGACCACTCACATTACAGCTGGGTCATGTTACAGAGAGGTGCATTAAAATTGTACGGTGGTCAAATATGGTCAAAATTTGACAATTTCTCACCTTTTCCCCCGTTTGAAAATCAGGACCTGAACAATGACCATCCTTATCTTGTTTTATAGCTGGACATAGGGAGGTGCACCTAGAAAAAAAGCCACATTTCTCTAAACAACTCGCCCCGGGCTGCTGAAAGCTGAAAATAACCTATCTCCAAGTTTGGGGCTTGTCGCCGTGAATCTTCACTTTGCGACTAAGGCCGCGGTCACACATCATACTTTAGTCGCAAAGTGAAGATTCACGGCGACAAGCCCCAAACTTGAAGATAGGTCATCTTCAGCTTTCGAGCAGCCCTGGGCGAGTTGTTTAGAGAAATGTGGCTTTTTTTCTTGGTGCACCTCCCTATGTCCAGCTATAAAACAGGATCAGGATGGTCATTGTTCAGGTCCTGATTTTCAAACGGGGGAAAAGGTGAGAAATTGTCAAATTTTGACCATATTTGACCACGTGTCAATTTTAATGCATCTCTTTATAATATGACCCAGCTGTAATGCGAGTGGTCGTATTGATTTCATTTTTTGTTTGCTAGTAGGCCGCTGGCACCCAAATTCAATGACCTACAAACTTTGGCACTGCTGTGAATACTTTACGCCCCGCCCCGGTCACACATGCACTTTTTTGGCGGTTACGCTTCCGCCGTTGCCTCGGCAACGGCGGAGGCGTAAGTTACGCTTTGGCGGAAAGTTTGGATTTCGCGATGCCAAAAAAATGCGAGCGGAGCCTCTGCTTTCGCGGATCCGCTTTGGTGGAACCTGCATGGTGATGGCTTTGGAGTTTGGTGTGCTATTTCTGCATTGAGTTCTGGTGTTGTTTGGTTGCCGTTTGGTTTTCAGTTTTCATATTGTTCTTCTTTGCCAATGAACTGTACGTTCTGGAGATCTCGCAAGCAATACTGCATCGTTATGAGTTGATAGTTGGTGAGGGAATCCGTCTCCCAACGAGTCATTGGCCCCGATCGCGGACGGTCTCCAACTCTCTCCAAGCAATACGTCCACCAGAGTATGCAACACTAGGACTGCAACCAGGGAGTAGTAGAGTACTCTGCCACACCCTCACTGCAGCTGCAGGCATCCACGCAGTCGCTGGGTCGATGATGGATCATGGAGGAGGCGACGACACCCTGCTATAAAACTATTTGAATTTGATATTGATGTAAACTAAACTAATATTCAAATACACCCGTGCTGGGCCGCAGTGAATGCGCCCCAAATCCACGAGTGTACTTGACATGAGACATTCAGCAGCCTGTCAGCGATCCACGATAGCTCTACTTGTACAAGCGAAGGTCCCTTCAACTCGGACAAGAAGGAGGCAACGACACCCTGCTATACAACTATTTGAATTTGATATTGATGTAAACCAAACTAGCAATATTCAAATACACCTGTACTGGGCCGCAGTGAATGCGCCCCAAATCCAGGAGTGTACTTGACAGGAGACATTCAGCAGCCTGTCAGCGATCCACGATAGCTCTACTTGTACAAGCGAAGGTCGCTTCAACTCGGACAAGAACATCTAAAATTTCATAGGACGTGCTGGATTTGCCTGTCCCCGGGGAAAATTGCGGAAAAAAATCGCAAAAAACGCGGGGAAAACGCGGCATAATATGGCATAATTTGCGGTGAATTTGCGGTAAATATGCGGGGAATAATATTGATAATCGACGCGGAGACAACAATTTTATAATAGCTATAAAGAGAACAAATTCTGCTGTCATCGCCACACTACAACAAAGTCATGAAGGTTTACCAAAATCGATTTTCTTGTCACACTTTGTTTTGTTCTCGTAACACATTATTGAATGTATATAAATTATTGATTTGGCATGGTTATTCTTCAGTCACGGCTTTCCACTGATGATTGTGACAAGAAAATCGATTTTGGTAAACCTTCATGACTTTGTTGTAGTGTGGCGATGACAGCAGAATTTGTTCTCTTTATAGCTATTATAATAATATTGATGTGCGGCAATTAAATTATTTTCAGTGAGTATGTAGTGAAATCAATCAGTTACTCAGAACTCAGAACGACCCAAAAACAAGCGTGCTGTGGTGTATGTGGGCAATATCGCCACAGATAGCACTGAGAGCCACTTCAGGCAATTTATCAAAACCAGGAGTGAGTTTCTGGGCGCCTCCATTCCTGTCCACACCTGCAGTGTGTGGCTGTCAGAAAGTGGGCGTGCTTCCGCAAGAGTGACCATCGATGCCACTTCACTCTCCACAGTGACAGCGCCCAACTTCTGGCCAAGGCCCGTATACTGCAGGCCATGGAGGTTCTTAGAAACCAGCTCTGAGGGCAGCACCAGCAGTCGCAGCCACAGCAGCAGAAACAGCACCTCTGCCAGTGTTCTGACTAAACAGCAACAACAGCAGCCGGGTTCAACGTCCTCCTCCTCCCCGCCGCCACCACCACCGCCGCCACCACCACCAGCAGACTTCATTTCCACTCCACTACACAGTGGCCAAAAACGGAGAAACTCCCACCTCTCCCCACCAGAGGCTGGAGACCTGAAGAGATCAAACGGATCTGCGCCACAACATGACCAGCATGATGCGCAGCCGCCCCAGCAGGATGCCCAGTCCTCTCATGCCCAATGATGGATTCCAGACCTCTGCGACTGCTAGTGACTAATGCATTCAGCCTGAGCAACAAGATAGGTGCCCTGCAGCATGCAATCCTGCAGTATAATGTAGACGTGGCAATAGTAACAGAAACGAAGCTCTGCTCAGATAATTCCTCCCATGAGTTGACCATCCCAGGATACTCACCCCCTATAAGGAAGGATCGAGATGCCCATGGTGGCGGTGTGGCAGTGTGGGCTAGGAGTGAACTATCCATTACTCACCACGACGATATAGATTGCCGTGATCACGAGCTCTTATGGATTTCCCTGGCAATGCACTCCGGAACAAAGACTGTTCTGGGTGCGCTCTACCGGCCTGGCTCTTGTGCAGAGACAGACACCAGCCTGATGGACTACCTAGACAACACTTTGGATGATGTCCGCCGTCTTGGCAGCAATGTGATAATTGCAGGGGACTTCAACGTGCATAATTCAGCCTGGCTACAGAGTAGCAAGACTACCCGAGCCGGTGAATGCCTGGAGGAAGTCTGCGCAGCACATCATCTTGTCCAGCATGTCACCCAGCCAACCCGCGGCAACAATACTCTCGATCTTATCATCTCCGATTTCTCACACCCCGTATGCACCACAGCCTATGCACCACTTGGACGATCTGATCATGCCGTTATCATTGCCGAGTTTCTCCAACAGCATCCGCGACGCGAAAATCCTGCTGTTCGACAGGTTTGGAAATACGCCCTTGCTGACTGGCACCGCCTGAGAGCCTACCTCCGCAACATAGACTGGCCTGCCAAGATCCATGGGTGTGCGAAGCAGTCCTGTCAGCGCGTAACTGATGTCATCATGCATGGAATGAAACAGTTCATACCATCCAAAGAGCTTGTGGTGCACCAATCTAACCCTGTATGGTGGACACCGGACTGTTCTAACGCCAATCATGCCAAGGAGCGGGCATGGAAGCTGTGGCGACGCAATCCCCGCAACGATAACCACAAGGTCCAGTACATCACAACTGTTAACCACGAAGTGGAAGCGTGTCATGCAGCGCGATTAGCACATCAACGTAGAATTCGCAACAAGCTTACTGCAAGTTCCCTCCGGGACAAAGAGTGGTGGTCAACCATCAAGAGCGCAGCAGGCAAGGGACGTTGCTCTGACATCCCCCTGCTGACCAACCCTGCAGGACAAGAGTTCCACTCTTCTCGTGGGAAAGCCGAGTGCTTTGCAGCTCATTTTGCGAACAAGTGTAGCCTTGGCAATAACGACCTCTGTGCTGCTGACCTGCCTGACCTGCAACGACCTGCCTATGCCACGCTAAAGCACATTCACTTCCGCGCAGCAACGGTCAAACGGCACTTGGCGAACTTGGCTGTATCAAAAGCAACTGGACCGGATGGCATCTCTGCTCGTGTGCTCAAGATGTGCTCATCTGAACTTGCAGACCCACTGGCAAAGCTCTTCGCCCTCTGCTTCTTAGCCGGTGTGCAACCTGGGGCATGGAAACTTGCCCATGTAGTCCCAGTTCACAAACGGTCCTCCAGATCTTTGGCATCTAACTACCGACCAATATCACTGCTAACGATCATGTCGAAAGTCATGGAGGGCATTGTAAACACGCAACTGGTTAACTACCTAGAGAAGCATGAGGTGTTGCCAAACAGCCAGTTTGGATTCCGACGTGGTAGAGGAACCGCAGATATCTTAACGGCTCTCCAACATGAATGGGTCCACACCATAAGTACTGGCGGTTGTGTCCAGGTCCTCGCCGTGGATATTGCCGGTGCGTTTGACCGGGTATCGCACACAGGAGTGCTGTACAAAGCAAAGCAGGCCGGCGTCGACGGACGCCTGCTTGTATGGCTACAGGACTACCTCACCAACCGAAACATCCGCGTTGTGGTTGGAGGCCAGACGTCAGATGCTCAACCCATCCAGGCTGGTGTCCCCCAAGGCAGCATCCTAGGACCCAGCCTCTTCCTTCTATACACCTGTGACATTGAACAATGTTTAACTCCAGGAACGCAGCTGAGCAGCTTTGCAGACGACACCACACTCTACAGCTTAGTACAGCCAACTGACGATCTCCAACAGTCCACCGCCTCCCTCCAAGGGTCCCTCAACAGTCTTGAGGAGTGGGGCCGCAAGTGGCGTATCTGTTTTGAGCCAGCCAAGACACAGCGCATGACTCAACATCGCAAGCACACTCCCCCCTGCACTCCACCAGTCACCTTTGGAGGTGAAGCACTCCAGGAGACAGATACCCTGAAGCTGCTGGGAGTCATGCTCGACCCTACTCTCTCCTACAGAGCGCACACTCGCAGTGTTGCACTGCGCGCCTCCCAAAGGCTGGGTTTCCTACGAAAGGCAGCACCCATCCTGGACGACCATGGTCGAGTGACGGTCTACAAGGGATTCGTGCGACCCCTACTTGAATATGCCCCGCTGGCCTGGTCGAGCGCAGCCGCAACTAACATGGCCCAGCTGGACAAGGTTCAGCAACGTGCCCTGCATTTCCTGGGACCTGGAACCATCCTCCAAAGTCTTCAGCTTCGTCGGATGGTGGCAGCCCTGTCATACTTGTTCAAGCTGCACTACATTCCAGGGCCTCCACAGGTAAAGGCCATGCTGCCACCAACCAAGCCCCCTGCCGTAGCTAGCATGTGCACACGGCAAAAACGTCAGACGCACCATGCCTTTCAGCTGAAGTGGACACCCCCTCGCACAGCGCCTGACTACCTCCTGCGATCCTTCCCCTTCTTCGCCATCACACCCTGGAACAACCTGCCTGCGGACCTCCTGCTTCACGAGCCTCATTCAAGACGCCTCCAAACATTCAAGGTCAACGTATGTAAGGATCTAATCCGAAAGAGATGGCTGTGGTCCACACAGTACCTGTGACGATGATATTGAGATTTGAGACCCATTTAGTATTTGCCTCTCTACTACTACTTGCTTGTTATGATTATAGTTCTCTTTCTTCATTTTCCCTTCTGGTTTAGTCATTACACGTATTTATATTATTTGGTGCAATACTAGCGCCCCTTTCTCGCACCAAATTAATATTTTTGCTACCTGACCATGCAAACCCCCCCCCCTTTTTCGATGCCAGGTTGCAACGCTAACGCCGAGACCCCTGGTCGGTCGAGTTGCTCCCTGTACATCGGCACGTCGTCCCTACATCCCCTGTGTCTTGTCTTGTGTTTGTCTCCACATGTCTCTTTGTAGGGCTGTGTTCCCAATAAAAAAAATAATAATAAAAAAAAACAATTACACGTCTCTGGTGTAAGCACTCGTCATATTTGAGTAAAAAGCCGCCACGATGAGACGTTGCGGACCGAACAGTGCACTGTGTGTACGTGTAGTGCAACAAAAAAGTTCAAAAAAACGCGGGAAAATCGCGGAAAACGCGGTCTTTTAAAAAATCGCAAAAAACGCAGAAAAAAACGCGGCCGCGGGATCGCAATTTTCCCCGAGGACAGATTTGCATTCTCTCCGCCAAAGCGGAGCGTTGAGGAGCACAGTAGTGTACATGTATGTGTGACCGCTGCATCGTGTGGTCCGCCAAAGTGGCTGCGGTAGTTCCGCTTTCCGCCTCCGCAAAAGCGGTGCAAGCTATTCATGTGTGACCGCGGCCTTAGTCGCAAAGTGAAGATTCACGGCGACAAGCCCCAAACTTGGAGATAGGTTATTTTCAGCTTTCAGCAGCCCTGGGCGAGTTGTTTAGAGAAATGTGGCTTTTTTTCTTGGTCCACCTCCCTATGTCCAGCTATAAAACAGGATCAGGATGGTCATTAATTATGTTCTGACCTTGAAACGGGAAGAAAGGTGAGAAATTGTCAAATTTTGACCATATTTGACCACCTGTCCATTTTAATGCATCTCTCTATAACATGACCCAGCTCAGCTGTAATGTGAGTGGTCGTATTGATTTCATTTTTTGTTTGCTTGTAGGCCGCTTGCACCCACATTCAAGGACCTAGAAATTTTGGCACTGCTGTGAAGACTTTAGTCGCAAAGTGAAGATTCACGGCGACAAGCCCCAAACTTGGAGATAGGTTATTTTCAGCTTTCAGCAGCCCTGGGCGAGTTGTTTAGAGAAATGTGGGTTTTTTTCTTGGTGCACCTCCCTATGTCCAGCTATAAAACAAGATCAAGATGGTCATTATTCAGGTGCTGAGAAATGTGGGTGCTGGAATTGCTTAGATTTTTGGTTTGCTAGTAGGCCGCTTGCACTCGTAGGAAATTTGCTGTAGCTGGCTTGAGTTACAATTCAGGATTCACGGGCAAAAAGCCCCAAACTTTGACAAAGGTTGTTTTCAGGTTTCAGCAGCCCTGGGCAAGTCGTTTATGACAATGCGTGTCAATTCTGTTGTGCACTACCCTTTGTGTGCCTATTTCAGGAAATCATGGTGGTCACTGTCCATGTTGCAGCTGTGAACAGTCGGAAAGGTGAGAAATAGTGAATTTTTGACCATTTGTGCGCATGTGTTCTTTTCAATGTACCTGTGAGTAAATGGGCCCAGCTCAGGGCCAGCTGCAATCTGGGTCCTGGAATTGCTTAGATTTTTGGTTTCCTAGTAGGCCGGTGGCACTCGTAGGCAGTGCCTCAGGCAATTTGACCCTGCTATAGCTGGGTTGAGTTCCAATTCAGGATTCACGGGCGAAAAGCCCCAAACTTTGACATAGGGTATTTTCAGGGTTCAGCAGCCCTGGGCAAGTCGTTTATGACAATGTGTGTCAATTCTGTTGTGCACTACCCTTTGTGTGCCTATTGCAGGAAATCACGGTGGTCACTGTCCATGTTGCAGCTGTGAACAGTCGGAAAGGTGAGACATAGTGAATTTTTGACCATTTGTGCACGAGTGTTCTTTTCAATGTACCTGTGGGTAAATGGGCCCAGCTGCAATGTGGTTGCTGGAATTGCTTAGATTTTTGGTTTGCTAGTAGGCCGCTTGCACTCGTAGGCAGCGCCCCAGGGAATTTGACCCTGCTGTAGCTGGCTTGAGTTCCAATTCAGGATTCACGTGCGAAAAGCCCCAACCTTTACCCCGTTGTGTAAATCTACCAGCCCCATCTCGAACCGTATCATGGTACGGTTCGCTGCACTCCAATCAAGCGCGCCGGTCCCCGCCACCGTAGCTCCGATCGACTCGCGGTTTTTTTGCGCTGGACAGCTGAGATCCTACTGTCAGTACTGAAAATTTTGATGTATGATATGGGTAGGTTGCCATTTGAAAGTATGGAGAACGAACGCGTTCAAAAGTGTGCTTTTCAGTGCAAACAATTGATCGTGTTCTCGCTCAGTTTCTCTGCTTGTAGCGAAGATGTAGCTTGTTCTAGGTCATGTCGACGTCTTCTAGATGTGGTGGACGCTTGGAGAGATCGGCTGTGGCGATGTCGGCACGGAATGCGACTCGAAATTGCAAATTTGTATCGCTGATCCATCGCAGTATTCGCTCTCAAAACAGGAGCGAGAGGGAGGGCAGCGATGGCCTAAAATCGTCAAGACAGGCGTGATTCACCAGCCAGAGACTGCTTCTTGTCTTCTCCTTCACTTACCTCGCGCTGGATGTGAGTAGATGAAGAAAAACATAGATTTCAAATCTGACACAAGAATTCAAAATTTGCAATTTTGAACCAATTGTTTCACCTCAAGTATGTGACAATATGACCATATCCCTGGTATGTTGTTGCTCTTCACGCACTGAGACAACGCTTATGAGGTTCATTTGTCCCTATGTTCCCAGTACATGAGCACAAACTAATTCTCAATCTATTTGTTTGTGATACCCTGGTTGGTCAGAAATATGCACAATTGGCGCGTATCTTTGGTATTCCACCTATGGCCTTCATATACTACTGCATGCTGTCCCAATATCCGTGCTTACCTGGGTGCAGTGACACATACAGAGTCAGGAAAACACAACTTGCATCTGCAAAAGTTGTCTAGATTTCATACCATGGTTGCTTCTTTGGCTGCGATCACCCCTTACATACATTAGATGGCTGGTACATAAAGGGTTACTTTCAGGATTCACGGGCGAAAAGCCCCAAACTTTAAGATAGGTTATTTTCAGGATCAGCAGCCCTGGGCAAGTCGTTTATGACAATGTGTGTCAATTCTGTTGTGCACTACCCTTTGTGTGCCTATTGCAGGAAATCACAGTGGTCACTGTCCATTTTGCAGCTGTGAACAGTCGGAAAGGTGAGAATAGTGAATTTTCGACCATTTGTGCCCATGTGTTCTTTTCAATGTACCTGTGGGTAAATGGGCCCAGCTGCAATGAGGGTGCTGGAGTTGCTTAGATTTTTGGTTTGCTAGTAGGCCGCTTGCACTCGTAGGCAGTGCCCCAGGGAATTTGACCCCGCTGTAGCCGGCTTGATTTCCAACTCAGGATTCACGGGCGAAAAGCCCCAAACTTTGACATAGGTTATTTTCAGGGTTCAGCAGCCCTGGGCCAGTCGTTTATGATAATGTGGGTCAATTCTGTTGTGCACTACCCTTTGTGTGCCTATTGCAGGATATCACGGTAGTCACTGTCCATGTTGCAGCTGTGAACAGTCGGAAAGGTGAGAAATAGTGAATTTTTGACCATTTGTGCACATGTGTTCTTTTCAATGTACCTGTGAGTAAATGGGCCCAGCTGCAATGTGGGTGCAGGAATTGTTTAGATTTTTGGTTTGCTAGTAGGCCGCTTGCACTCGTAGGCAGTGCCCCAGGGAATTTGACCCTGCTATAGCTGGCTTGAGTTCCAATTCAGGATTCACGTACGAAAAGCCCCAAACTTTAAGATAGGATATTTTCAGGTTTCTTCAGCACTGGGCAAGTCGTTTATGACAAAGTGTGTCAATTCTGTTGTGCACTACCCTTTGTGTGCCTATTGCTGGAAATCATGGTGGTCACTGTCCATGTTGCAGCTGTGAACAGTCGGAAAGGTGAGAAATAGTGAATTTTTGACCATTTGTGCGCATGTGTTCTTTTCAATGTACCTATGGGTAAATGGGCCCAGCTGCAATGTGGGTGCTGGAATTGCTTAGATTTTTGGTTTGCTAGTAGGCCGCCTGTACTCGTCGGCAGTGCCCCAGGAAATTTGACCCTGCTGTAGCTGGCTTGAGTTCCAATTCAGGATTCACGGGCGAAAAACCCCAAACTTTGACATAGGTTATTTTCAGGGTTCAGCAGGCCTGCGCAAGTCGTTTATGACAATGTGTGTCAATTCTGTTGTGCACTACCCTTTGTGTGCCTATTGCAGGAAATCACGGTGGTCACTGTCCATGTTGCAGCTGTGAACAGTCGGAAAGGTTAGACAGAGTGAATTTTTGACCATTTGTGCACATGTGTTCTTTTCAATGTACCTGTGGGTAAATTGGCCCAGCTGCAATGTGGGTGCTGGAGTTGCTTAGATTTTTGGTTTGCTAGTAGGCGGCTTACACGCGTAGGCAGTGCCCCAGGAAATTTGACCCTGCTGTAGCTGGCTTGATTTCCAATTCAGGATTCACGGGCGAAAAGCCCCAAACTTTGACAAAGGTTATTTTCAGGGTTCAGCAGCCCTGGCAAGTCGTTTATGACAAAGTGTGTCAATTCTCTTCTGCACTACCTTTTGCGTGCCTATTGCAGGAAATCACGGTGGTCACTGTCCATGTTGCAGCTGGGAACAGTCGGAAAGGTGAGAAATAGTGAATTTTTGATCATTTGTGCGCATGTGTTCTTTTCAATGTACCTGTGAGTAAATGGGCCCAGCTGCAATGTGGGTCCTGGAATTGCTTAGATTTTTGGTTTCCTAGTAGGCCGGTTGCACTCGTAGGCAGTGCCTCAGGCAATTTGACCCTGCTATAGCTGGGTTGAGTTCCAATTCAGGATTCACGGGCGAAAAGCCCCAAACTTTGACATAGGGTATTTTAAGGGTTCAGCAGCCCTGGGCAAGTCGTTTATGACAATGTGTGTCAATTCTGTTGTGCACTACCCTTTGTGTGCCTATTGCAGGAAATCACGGTGGTCACTGTCCATGTTGCAGCTGTGAACAGTCGGAAAGGTGAGAATAGTGAATTTTCGACCATTTGTGCACATGTGTTCTTTTCAATGTACCTGTGGGTAAATTGGCCCAGCTGCAATGTGGGTGCTGGAGTTGCTTAGATTTTTGGTTTGCTAGTAGGCCGCTTGCACTCGTAGGCAGTGCCCCAGGGAATTTGACCCTGCTGTAGCTGGCTTGAGTTCCAATTCAGGATTCACGTACGAAAAGCCCCAAACTTTAACCCTAGGACGGCCACCACTTTCAGTACTCCAAGAACGGCCAAACGGTGTCATTTGACACCTGCATGCATTTCCATGTCTAAGACCTATGATGTAGGTTACTATAGTTTTTGTTTTCGGTGCTGGCTATCACTATCGGCATTTATGATGTACACAACCCATTAGGATTCACCCAGACACAATTTTTGGCTATATGCAACTAAAGTACAATGTACGCGTAACGGCAATTGCGAAGGATGAACTCAATTACTGGCAAAACTGCAATTACTTGCAAAGTATTTTCGTATAATCACATAGTTACAATAACAAGCAATGTTTCAACGTCACTTGGCACATGAGGAACTGCTTTTTGGGAATATGTGCTTTGGCATAATCAGATTTCTCGATCGTCACGATGAATGACACACGGTAACAAGTGCAAACCCTGACTGACTATGAGCATCGTGGTTTCACAAAGCTGACACATATGCTGCTAGAAATGGTTGCAATATTAGGCTAGTGACGACTGCATTTTAGACTCTTTCAAAGTGGTGTACCCTTCTCTTCTCCTTGGCTGCCATTTAGCAACCAGATGCCATGACTATCTACAAGCTTTTTGACCAGTGAGGGAATGAGCGTTTTCTGGATGTGCATGAATTAGCAAAGTTCTGGGATATTGTGAAGGCGTTGATGCCTGTCCCATCTATTCATTTATGTAACAGGCTTGCAGGGGTACCTCTTCTTGAATAATCTTTGTTGAGTAGATCCACCACATTCGATCGACACGGTCAAGGACATATCTTGTCTTTTGCTAGAATTGGACGATGTGGGGCTTCCTACTCTCATCATGTAAAACATATGGCTCTAGGTGGTCTACACTAGGCGGACCATGGTTAATTCTTCCTACTTATTCCTTCTACGTCTACCGTCTTTGCACCCTACAATGTAATCTTGAAAACAAAATGCAATCCGCGATGATTGGCAATGAAGTTAGATGGTAGTTCACTTCGATTTACCAGAGTGGTTCATACTGCAACTCTTTCTTCTCCATCAGTTTCTTGACCAGTAATGCACTGATTATGGTGGTATCAGTTATTACGTAGCGATCACCTTCTGCAGCATCCGGAGCCAATGAAGAGAGAGAGACGCCATCCCAGCGGCTGCCTACCCGTTTAGCCTGAAGTGGGGGAGGAAGATTTTGGTTCAAGAGCCTTATTAGCTCGTAAAGTTGTTAGAAAAGATTATCTACACAGGATCATCCTTGCGATAATGCGGTGTACCATCTCCAGGTTGCAGAGTTGCGATTCCTCTTCCTCAACACCATCCATTTCGGGGTCTCCACCACTCCTGCAACTTTTTCTGATAATTCCTTGTCTGGACTATCCCGCAATCCTTGTCCTCTCTCTGGAGGCTCGTAAACCTCAATACATTCTGAATCCACAGGTACTCAGTTGTTGTGACCGTACGATTCGCCCTCATATGATAGAACAGATCCACCACTGCCAATGGTCACTACACTTGAACATCTACCAAATGAAGATAAAGTGGGCAATTTCGCTGTCTTGGTCATCAGATTCATGCATGGTAGTAGGCTACATCCATTCTACTTGGTCCGCGTCAGCGATATTGTCGCTTATCTTTCAGCTTTGTTCCTGAAAGGTCTAGCTACAGTTCGAGTGGATTTCGAGAGCGACGGGTGGGTGATTCTGATTGATACAGCGCCGAATCAAAAGAGATTATCTTGTTACGCTGTGCAGGCAAGAACAGCGCAAGCCACAAGAAAGTAATCGGCTACTCGGAATCAGCTCCATTTTGCTGAACGACCGAGATCGCTCCTCAGGGATCGCTCGTCAAGCTGAGATCTCAGCTCCCTTGCCTCCAACTCAACGCTCGGAGTATCCAGCGCGTCGTGGAGATTTGCAAGTACTGTACGCGTCATCGTCGTCGTTCAAAATAAAATCTTGCAAAGAACGGCGTCTGATTTGAACCACACAGGCTGTGGTACTGCCCACGCGAAGTCCTATAAAGAAGGCGACCGTCACGATCGACTTCTCTTTAGAAAATAGCCAGGCAGCGGAGAGGAAGAGAGATGAGCTTGCAAAAGCAAGAGAGTGGAACCCGAGCAAAAATATTTGTCACCAGCGTCGAGAGCAGCGACGAAGAGGACCGAAAATAGTAGGAACCCTTCCTTGGACAATAAATTCCTTACAGCTAGTTGTCATTCTATACCTTACCGTCCATCGCACCAAGTTTTATCACTTCAAGTGCACGCGTTCATGTCCAAAGTCTAAGTTCAAATTGTCGAAAGATAAGCGACAATATTGCTGGCGCGGACCAAGTAGTATTTCCTTGGCCGTCAGACCGCGATTGCTCCTCTGGGGCAATTTGCAGGAAAATGAAAGGGAATGAGCAGTATCAAGGACATTTTCTGAAGAGTGTTTGTGTAATCTGTGCAACAATGTTTACCCGCGCCAAATTCGCGATTCTTGCCCAACGGTTGTATGTGATCATATGGTCAAGGATCTGCTAAAACCACCCTTTGGTGCTATTTGCACAGTTTCCAAACTTTGTGAGCGTATTGTATTCGATTCCCTCTACCTGCACATCGCTCCAGCTCTCTCACCAGCTCAGTCGGGATTCTGCCGTGGTGACTCAACTCAATACCAGGTGACTTGACTTGTCCAAGACATAGCAACAAAGAGGAACTGTGGGGAGCACGTGGGAATGGTGTTTTTCGACTTGGCTAAGGCATTCGACACCGTATGGCATCGTGGCCTACTTGCCAAGTTGGAGGTCACCTTCCGGGTGAAGGATGCTGCCTTGCGTTGGATATCATCCTATCTGTCTGCTAGTTCTCAGGCTGTTCGCTTGTCCTTTTTCTTGTCTGATCCCTCCCTGTAACGTCTGGAGTGCCCCAAGGTTCCATTCTGGGTCCTTTGTTATTCTTGCTTTACGTTAATGACCTACCTTCAGTTGTCCCCGATGTTAGTTTGTATGCGGATGACACTGGCCTTATCTGTTCTGATTCCTCCCCTGCACAATTACTCCTTACCATGCAGCATCGCATCAACAGCACTGTCATGTGGATGCAAAAGTGGAAACTCCAGCCCAATTTAGACAAGACAGAAGCCATGTATATTTCTTCATCCCCTCCTGATCAACCATTATACTTCCCTGACTCGACTATGCCTATCCGTGTTGTTACTCAGCACAAACATCTCGGTGTGATGTTTGACTGCAAACTCTCTTGGGCTGCACATGTCAACTGTGTATGCAAGCGAACCAGTTCAGCATTAGGGGTACTACAACCACATTGCACTCATTTGCCCATCCAGTGTAATTATTATTATTATGCTCTATTCGCGTTAGCATCAGTGAGCTTATAAAGCTCACATATAGCCTTCGCTTAAGCCGCAAGAAGGAGCAAGTGAGCGCGAGGAAGCGCAATGCACACAGAGCGTCAAAACAAAACAAAAAACAAAACAAAACAGAAAAAAGAGACAAGCTGCAAGAAGGAGCAAGTGAATGCGAGGAAGCACAGTGCACATCAAGCATCACAATCACAAAAAAAGACAAGATGGAAACGCAAAGTTATGTCCATTGTTGCATTAGCGGCTACATACAGCCTTCACCAGGTCCTGCCACTGAGGGCGATCCTGGGCGAGCTGCTGCAGCCTGTTGCAGTCATCTCCATTATCTATATATAAAGGTATAAATTATGTCCATTGTTTCATTAGCAGCTACATGCAGCCTTCACCAGTTCCCGCCACTGTCGACGGTCTTGGGCAAGCTGCTGCAGCATGTTCAAGTCATCGCCAGTCTCTAGGGCGGTATTATTTTTCAGCTTTTTGAGATCACTATTGAGCGTTCGCGGGAGCGTTGTTCTTGGGCGTCCCCTAAAGCTGGGGCCGTTACCCCCTAAGAAGTAAGCTCCCATGGCACGTCTGGCTGGGGCTGCCTCTTCCAAACGCAGCACATGACCAAACAGCCTCCATCTAGCATCTCTGATGATTTGGCTCACGGGGCGAGATTCTGTGCGTTTATACAGGGAAGTGTTCTTTATTATGAGCGAGTATTTAATGCCTATCACTGTTCGCAGCTGCTGCCTGTGGAACGAGTCCAATTTCCGCTCCTGTGTCTCCGTGAGGCTCCACGTGCCACAGTTATAAAGCAGGATTGGTAGAATGAAGCTATTATAGAGGCGCACTCGTAGAGACTCTCTGATGTGTTGCCCTCTCAGCCATATCACCCACATCCGGTGAAGTGCGCTTGTAGCCAACCGCTTTCGTCTGCCTATGTCCCCATCCACTCCAAGCATCGAGCCCAGCTTTATTGTGTGTCGCCACTGTTCCTCTATTCGATCCTTTTGTCTGCTTTTGATGGTGTGTTCCGTCTTCCCCTCATTCATCTTCAAGTTCCACTCTGCTAACGAAGAGGATATTGTAGGAAGGCAATCTTTTAGATACTTTTGGTTGGTACTGATGAAGTCCACATCATCTGCATATTCCGACTCTTCGGGCAGAAGCAGCTGGACGTCTCGGTCTGGTCGCGGCGGTAGACGGTTTCGTACCTCTCTTAACGCAGCTTCCAGGTATATCGTAAACAATACCGGCGACAGAGAATCTCCCTGTGGAGTCCCATTGTATGTTTCAAGTGGCTGGCTCAGGATGTTGTTTAGCCGTACTTTAATGGTGGTATCCGTAAGTAAGCACTGAATAAGATGTAATTCGTCCCGGTTCACAATAGTCTCCAGCACGTTCATGAGCTTTGGTCTTGAAATAGTGTCAAAGGCTTTCGACATATCAATTCCCAAAATGGCGATATCTTCCTTTACTCTTTGGCATCTTGCTGCCAACCATCTGTAGGAGTACACAGCATCCGCTGTACTTCTCCCGCTGCGAAATCCGCTCTGGCAAGGCGAGAGGTATTGATCAACTGCCGGCTTAATACGCGTCAATACGATTAGAGACAGTAGCTTGCGTAGTGTATTTAGAAGGGTAACTGGCCGCAAATTTGCAGGAGGACCTCTCTTCTTGCCCGGTTTCGGCAACGGGACCAATATACCATCGCCAAGCTGGATGCGTTGATCTTTAGCGTAATTATTGAATAATGTGGCTATGTTACCATGCAGTGATTGCGTCCCATACTTCAGGAGCTCAGCCGGGATTCCATCGGGGCCGGATGCTCTGCCGTTATTTAAACGTTTAGCAGCCTTGGACACCTCCTCAGTCGTTATGGGTCGGTTCAGTGGCATTTCACTCCTCTCCAACACAGTTGTTGCTAGTGCCTGGTCGCAGAATATAGTTCTGAAGTGTTCCTTGACCGCTTCCACCGATTCCGCAGGTTGAGATATAATTTTGCCTTCAGCATCCTCAACGATAACCGGTGATTGTTTCTGACGACGGAGTAGCTGGGTTGCTTTTAACATCTTTGCGTCATTCTTTATTCTTCCTATTTCTCCCACTCGTTCATCAAGCCTGCTCGATGCCATCTTGAGGAATTCCCGCCGAATCTGGTGTGAAATGCGATTGCGTTCTTGCTTCATCTCAGAAATCTTCCCAGCGTCTTTGCAGTTAGTGAGATCCAAACGTAACTTGCGTTTTTTCTCGGCTAGCTGTTCAATGGCATTGTTATAGCCATTTGTATGTACTTTTCTTCTTTTTGGTACTATGCCAATGGATGATGCAGCTGACTCCTTCATAATGCCGGCGATCTTCCGGGCATGCTCCTCAACACCCATGTTGTCCATCTCACGGCATGTCAATTCCAGACCCCGTTCGATTGCCGCTTGGTATGTCTCCCTCTTGCTCAAGTCACTGAATTCAGATACACTGAATTTGTCATTGGTCTCCCTTGATATGCATGGCGCATTCAATTTCTTGTAAAGATTGGTCAGGTTGACTTTAGCGAGGACAAGGCGGTGGTCACTCTCCATCTTTGTCCCCGCATATGACCTCGCATCTTCCACCACAGAACGCTCACTATTCCGACAGAATATATAATCGATCTGGTTGTATATGGGTATTGCTGAACCACCGTCTGGGTTGTGACGCCATCCTGTCCATGTTGTGATATGTGCCGCACGGTGTTGGAATGCAGTGTTGCAAGCAAACAGGTGATTGTCCGACGCAAAGTCAGTCAGAACCTGTCCACTGTAATTGCGGCGGCCTCTTGAGTGTGCTCCTCAGCACGACAAATCATGGCTCCCCGTAGCTGTAATGGAACGTTTTCCAACTTTTGCATTGAAATCACCTATCACGAAAAGCATGGCTGATGATCGAAGCTTCTGAATTGTCTCCAATAAACTGTTGTAGAATTCATCCAGACAGGCAGGGTCCTCCGCAACGCGTCTAGATGTTGGTGCATAAACGTTGATAAACGAGCACAGAGTTCTATCGGACAGCCATAGCTGCAGCACAGCGATCCGGTCAGAGATACTCCAGTATCTGTGAATTCGGGGCAGTAAACTTATTTTTACGGCGAATCCAAGTCCATAGTGTCGAGAGGTCGACGAAAGACACAGGAGTCGATAATTATCAATAATTCCATCGAAGCCCTGAGAGATTTTCGTCTCTTGCAGGCAGCAGAGTTCAGCTCCATATCTTGTTAGGTCACAAATAAGTTGATTTTTTTCAAATTTGAATTTAGTCCACGAACATTGAAAGTTCCGACGTGAAACAAGCTACTCTTGTTTCTACGACTGCTACTCAGAATACTGCGGGTCCTCAAACCCACCTGCTCATTAGCGAAAGACATAGGCCATAGGGTTCAAGAACAGAACCACCATGGCTGAGAGGCGTCACTCTCTCATCCAAGCAATCTCCAGTGTAAACTATTATTTTATCAGTGCTATATTCTCCCTATATTCGACTATTGCGATACCGCTTGGTGTGGCCTTTCTGACGCAACTCTGAACCAATTAGAAGTCCACCATAGATTTATACTTAAAATTCTTTACAACAAGGATCGATGTTTTCCATCGGATGCCCTTTATCGACTTGCACACACTTCTCCTCTCTCCGTTCGTCATAAGCACCATCTCTGTACACTGGTCCATAAAATATTTCTTCATAAAACCCCTTCACACATGATGAAGTACAATTGGTTTTCGACAAGCTCAACCCGTAACGCGCTCATCCTGCTTCTTGTTAAGTCAGCCCAGTATCTAAAGTCCCCCTTGTTTTCCGGTTACTCTCATTGGTTAGCATTACCATACGGTCTGAAAACTTGTTCCTCTATTGGTCAGTTTAAAGATCTACTATCGCAACTGAACTAGATGCAATAATTATTATCGAAGAACATTCTCGAATACCTGGGTGATGCACGAATTTTGATTGTGCTCACTTCCGTTAATCGTTTTTCTTTGTAATTTTCCATTCATTTTTTTGCTTTAATTAATATTTGCTTTGTTTTCCTAGCTTACTATTGCCGTGGCTGGCTCAATGCCCTTGTCTCAGGGGATTCTGTCCCTGCATTAGCTATGCTTGTCACATGCTATGAGATTGTGTCTAATAATAATAATAATTTTGCCGAAAATGAGTTTTTGGCGGGAAGTTGGTCCCTGGCCATTGCCCAAACATATGGTGAAGTGTTAGGCTCAAATTGTATATATTCATTGAAGTATGACCCATCTTATGAAAGCTTTTGAAGAATAAAAATGCCGAAAATAATTTATATGTAGGACTCAGTGACCAGTCAAGGCCCCGTGACCAATCACGGTCCCCGTGACCAGTCAAACAGTCACAAACCCCCCATGACCAGTCACAAATTAGTTTACCAGTCACAATGCCCCATGACCAGTCACAAATCACCATACATGTACATGTGTAAAGTACACAGTTCGTGACTGCTCGCAGGGTGCTTCGTACTGCAGGATTTGTTGTGGAAACTATAATTCCCTATGAGCGGTCACAGAATGCAGTTGTGACCACTATAATTCCATGCGAACAGTTACATCCGGAATGTACAGTTGTGACCCCTCTTTCTCTGTGAGTAGTCACAGGCAGAATATAAATATTTCTGTATTACAAGAGAGAATGGAGGCTTTGTCACAACTCTGAGTTTCACGTATTACTACGATCGTCAGGCAACTGATGGCTCCTAAACGGGCAGCCTGAACATAAGAGGGAGCAAGGTGGGAAATTCTGAGGGGTATCATAGGCGACGGGTATCATAGTGCAAGGGTCAGGTGCAGGCGTGAAGTTGCCAAGTCTTCAGACTTGGGGCTATGCAGCAGCAGTTCCAGCGTGAATGACATAGAATAGAGCTGGGGACCGCACATGCCCACACCATTATACACACATACACCCACACTCTCTCCCTTTTCTCACATACACTCACACGCGCACACACACACACACACACACACTCATTCTCTAAATCTCTCTCTCACACACACGCACATATGTCATTCATTCTCTACATCACACACACACACACACACACACCTGGCCTGGTGTACAGCTGCCAAATGCTTAGCCACGCCGCCCCCGAGACAGGGGGAGAGTAGAAGAGAGAGAGTTTGAGACACACACACACATCCACACACACACACACACACACACACACACACACACACACACACACACCTGGCCTGGTGTACAGCTGCCAAATGCTTGGCCACGCCGCCCCCGAGACGGGGGGGGGAGTAGAAGAGAGAGTTTGAGACACACACACATCCACACACACACACACACACATCCACGCAGGTACACACAAACACACACACACACATTCTCTAAATCTCACACACACACACACACATTCTCTCTCTCTCTCTCACACACACACACACACACTCTCTCTTTCTCACGCATGCACACACACACACACACACACACACTCACACATGCGCGCGCACACTTACTCACACACACACACACACTCTCTCTTTCTCACGCATGCACACACACACACACACTCACACATGCGCGCGCACACTTACTCTCACACACACACACACACACACACACACACACACACACACACACACACACACACACAAATAGGCAGCGGGACTACCAGCTAGATTCACGTGACCTTGCGGACAAAGTTACGGAGGTAGAACTTGTTTTCACGACGACACTTGGACATAAGTACTTCTGTATTATTATTTTATCTCTTTTCAACCAATCCACAAGCCAAGAAGAGATGCGTAGACGGAAGAACCGTACTCTTGGTGATACTGATCGCAAACATGATTAATTCCTCCAGGCCATTGAGCACCCAATTCTAAACCTTATCTAAGCAAAGCAGCATGCCAGTTCAAGAACATCTCGTCAGACATACATATCGATACATGTCTGGTGCACTCTCACTAACAAGCAGGCATCGCAGGCTACATTCGCACCAGCAATCAAAAGAAGTTGAAGTGAGTGAATATAAAATTAATAATTGGAAGACAAATGAAGGTGTGGAGGATCGCCCAAAAACACGGACAAGGAGACAGTAAACGGTACACAGTACTCGTATGCATGTACTTATACACGTTATAGCAGCACAACGAAAAAGACCATGATGCATAATGTTGCATCATTAAATTTTACAGAGTTATTTTGGGAGTAGAAATGAAGAATGTGTTCGCAGCAGTAAACTGCGTAAGCACTACGTTGAGCCAGAATATTGAAATACAGTTTCCTGAAGTCAAAACAAGACACTCACACTTCTCTGGTCTAGTTCGCCATTCTTATCGATAAACATGACTTGATTTTTAATTTCTTACGATGGTCCTTGAGAATGGATCAATGATGTCTTGAATAGATGTCTTCCTGAACGACTTCAACTGAGAGGCAGTTTCAGTTTCAACAAGCTGGACATTGTTTTTCTGTGGAGTCTTCCACAAGAAAGACAGAGCTACACACACGAAGGTGCTTGATGTACTCAGTACCTTCTTGGAAATGAACATATTTTCATTTCCATCTTCATTATATTTTCGTCTCTGCATCGTCGACGATGTCCACTTCTGACTCCGTAATCTTGTCACCCATCCTCTCCAAAAACACAAATCGAGTGCTGCTTGCATGCTGGATCAGTTGAAGTCAGTCTCTGCTCTAGCAAGATCGGCATGCAAAAATTACATGACTGAAAATATTCCGAAATAGCTTTTCTGAACGACGAAGTTTGTTCTTCAAATAATATGATGAATAGCACAACCTACTAGCCAGAACGTCCTCTCAAAAGAGATTCTTTCTGAAGCCTGCAAGATTTCCGACCACCCTTCGTTTTGGAGAGGAGCCCACACACGCCAGACTCGAGCTGCAAGTAAACTACGCGGAGATCGAGAGTTGATTGAAATCTTTCTTGCTCACTTCTGAAACCTGTGAAGCCTTTACTGAAGGAAAAAAGTATGCTGAACGCGTGAATGCCTACAGTTGAGTCGTAATATTTTGACGTGGATCCTGTGACCGTTCACAGAGAAAGTCGCGGCAGTTTGTGACTGGTCATCGGGATTCAAACTGGTGTGTGACTTTATGACTGCTCTTCGGGGATTTGTGACTGTTTGATTGGTCACAGGGATCGTGATCGGTCATCGAGACGTGACTGCTCACTGAGTCCTACATATATTCACACTATACTTCGTATCTGAGGCTTCATACACCTGTCATACACCGGTCTGTGTACAGAGAAAAACTATTTTGCACAGGTATCCAGTATTCTACTATGTATGTTTCAAGCAAATAATTAGGACATTGGCTCTGCTTGGTCTGGTGCTGGGCAGGTGATATCTCCGCTCTCTGGGTGGCAGTGCTGACGAATCTGTTCGTGCAAGTACTTTGCACGTTGCCGTGAGATTCCAGCCGTCTCCAGCGTCACTGGCAGATGATCAGATGCCAGGCAGTAATACACTTTGATAAAGGTCACCGGCCACGTTAGCTTCTTCAATATGAGCTTTGAGTGTGTCAGTGTGCTTTAAGCGAGTTTCTGCCGTTCTTGCCCTTACGATCTGAGACTGCAGATCGGAACTTACACCCCGCACATCTTCTTTTGGTCTCATAATTATCACATCCCCGGCACTCACTGCTCCATATTTTCAGGAAGGTTGTGTATGCTGCTGTTCTTCCAGCCTTGATATATTCAGTTTACACATGCTTCTTGGTAGTAGCACATGGCAGGTAAGTTGGAGTGGGCCTCTGGGGGCAGCAGGCTGGGGAAGTCCATTGATGTCATCAAAGTGGTGGATGAACTGCCTGATGTCAGACACTTCATCTGCAGGCAGTGCATTCCAGGGCAAAGTACCCTCATGTGTGTGTGCTGAGGGGGAGCAACAGCATGCTCATAGACATCCCCCTTTAACTTCCACTCATTTACATAATGTGCGTACATGAAAACAGTCTGGCACACTTCGTCACCATCCACTTCATAGCAATAAGTGGATCCGAACCTTTCTCCGCGCTGCATCCGTTGTCACGGCAATGCTTCCATGGTGAGAAGTAACTGCACCGCGTCGTCTCAACACATCGATCTTTCCAGCGACGTAACAGTACAGCTCCGCGTTCGTCATTGCGAGCGCTGTGTTGCGTGCAGTGAGTAGAGTATCCAGTGACACGTTCTTGAAACAGTTGTCACCGGCACAACTGCAGCCCTTGTCCACTCGCACCTCTTCAACAGTAGATCTACTGGGCGCCGCCTGGGCACGGGATTTCTTAGGTTGGTCCTGTCTTCCGGCGGCGACGGCTTGTGCTGGCTGTAGCGCTGGCGCCTCGTCCAAATTCTCCTCCACATCGATCGCAAGCGCGATCGGCAGGGTCACGAGCGGAGAGGCGTCGGTCGATTCGTCATCGCTCTGGTCGTCAGAATCTTGACCACCCGAAGAACGATCTATCGTCATTTAGCAGTGCTGACGACTCCGCTGCCGAGAATCCGACAACAATTTGCGCCAACATGCGCCTTCGTCCTCCTTCCGCCATGACTGTCACCTATGCGATGATGAGAAAATCGAGACGTGCTGACGTTTTCATCATTTTCTCCGAAAAATTACACAGCACCGAAGGGTGGTTTTAGCAGATCGCGAGCCATATATTCCGTCCTGTATTCGGCAATTTTCCTGCCCATGCACCTTTCTTTTGTCTAGTTGGCATACGAGCAACTCAATATGGCCGACTCCTTCAATATGTGTTCATATTGTTTCCATCTAGCTGCAATAATGGCTTTTTTTTAGTGCAGGTGTCAAATGCCATTAAGCGTCACCATCAACCGCCTGCGGATCGGACTCCTCAGGCACGTTCTGCGCTCACCAGTCGACACCCCGGCACAACTCGCTATGGGTGCGTAGTTCCGCCGGGCCAGCGATCCAGCTGCACAACGCTTCCACGGTCAGCCGCGTACCACCCTTGCAACCACCGTCATCGCCGTCCTGACCAGCCATGGTATTCCCACTCGGACGCAGACCGATCTTGAGACCTGGCGCACCAGAGCCCAAGACAGAAAAGGCTGGCGCACCCTGAAGGCAACTTGCTAGGACCAAACTGTTCAAACCACTCCAGACCGATTATTCAGAAATGACGAGACAACTTACCAGCTATTATATCAATGAACTAGTAATTTTCACCTTTCTGTAGCGCATCCTATCGATCACAGCTATTGTGCTCTGCAGCATTGTTCCTCAAGATTCTGAGCTTTCTGTTTGTCTTTCTCTTTATCATCATCCTGGATGGCACAAGTGAAGTAGGCATCCCCGCTTACATCGCGATAGTGCTTATAATAATAATAATAATAATAATAGGTGTCAAATGACACTGGTTGGCCGTTCTAGGTATACATACTCGCCATTATGGTACCTCATCATTCATAAATCAAAGGTTTATGGCAGACGAAAGAGGAAGCAAAACCAGGAATAGTCACTAGATTTGAACGTATTCTGATTAGCCATATTTCGGTAGTTCCAAAAGTTTGACTCACGCGGTGTCAAATGACACCGTTGGCTGTTCTAGTGTTAAGATAGGATATTTTCAGGTTTCAGCAGCCCTGGGCAAGTCGTTTATGACAATGTGTGTCAATTCTGTTGTGCACTACCCTTTGTGTGCCTATTGCAGGAAATCACGGTGGTCACTGTCCATGTTGCAGCTGTGAACAGTCGGAAAGGTGAGAAATAGTGAATTTTTGATCATTTGTGCACATGTGTTTTTTTTCAATGTATCTGTGAGTAAATGGGCCCAGCTGCAAAGTGGGTCCAGGAATTGTTTAGATTTTTGGTTTGCTAGTAGGCCGCTTGCACTCGTAGGCAGTGCCCCAGGAAATTTGACCCTGCTGTAGCTGGCTTGAGTTCCAATTCAGGATACACGTACGAAAGCCCCAAACTTGAAGATAGGTTATTTTCAGGTTTCAGCAGCCCTGGGCAAGTCGTTCATGACAATGTGTGTCAATTCTGTTGTGCACTGCCCTTTGTGTGCCTATTGCAGGAAATCACGGTGGTCACTGTCCATGTTGCAGCTGGGAACAGTCGGAAAGGTAAGAAATAGTGAATTTTTGACCATTTGTGCGCAGGTGTTCTTTTCAATTTACCTGTGGGTAAATGGGGCCAGCTGCAATGTGGGTGCTGGAATTGCTTAGTTTTTTTGGTTTGCTAGTAGGCCGCTTGCACTCGTAGGCAGTGCCCCAGGCAATTTGACCCTGCTGTAGCTGGCTTGATTTCCAACTCAGGATTCACGGGCGAAAAGCCCCAAACTTTGACTCGGCATAGGTTATTTTCAGGGTTCAGCAGCCCTGGGCAAGTCGTTTATGACAATGTGTGTCGATTCTGTTATGCACTACCCTTTGTGTGCCTATTGCAGGAAATCACGGAGGTCACTGTCCATGTTGCATCTGTGAACAGTCGGAAAGGTGAGAAATTAATAGTGAATTTTTGACCATTTGTGCACATGTGTTCTTTTCAATGTACCTGTGAGTAAATGGGCCCAGCTGCGATGTTGGTGCAGGAATTGTTTAGATTTTTGGTTTGCTAGTAGGCAGCTTGCACTCGTAGGCAGTGCCCAAGGAAATTTGACCCTGCTGTAGCTGGCTTGAGTTCCAATTCAGGATTCACGGGCGAAAAGCCCCAAACTTTAGGATAGGATATTTTCAGGTTTCAGCAGCCCTGGGCAAGTCGTTTATGACAATGTGTGTCAATTCTGTTGTGCACTACTCTTTGTGTGGCTATTGCAGGAAATCACGGTGGTCACTGTCCATGTTGCAGCTGTGAACAGTCGGAAAGGTGAGAAATAGTGAATTTTTGACCATTTGTGCACATGTGTTCTTTTCAATGTACCTGTGGGTAAATTGGCCCAGCTGCAATGTGGGTTTTGGAATTGCTTAGATTTTGGGCTAGCTAGTAGACCGCTTGCTCTCGTAGGCAGTGCCCCAGGCAATTTGACCCTGCTGTAGCTAGCTCGATTTCCAATTCAGGATTCACGGGCGAAAAGCCCCAAACTTTGACATAGGTTATTTTCAGGGTTCAGCAGCCCTGTGCAAGTCGTTTATGACAATGTGTGTCAATTCTGTTGTGCACTACCTTTTGTGTGCCTATTGCAGAAAATCACGGTGGTCACTGTCCATGTTGCATCTGTGAACAGTCGGAAAGGTGAGAAATTAATAGTGAATTTTTGACCATTTGTGCGCATGTATTCTTTTCAATGTACCTGTGGGTAAATGGGCCCAGCTGCAATGTTGGTGCTGGAGTTGCTTAGATCTTTGGTTTGCTAGTAGGCCGCTTGCACTCATAGGCAGTGCCCCAGGGAATTTGATCCTGCTGTAGCTGGCTTGAGTTCCAAGTCAGGATTCACGTACGAAAAGCCCCAAAACTTTAAGATAGGATATTTTCAGGTTTCAGCAGCCCTGGGCAAGTCGTTTATGACAATGTGTGTCAATTCTGTTGTGCACTACCCTTTGTGTGCCTATTGCAGGAAATCACGGTGGTCACTGTCCATGTTGCAGCTGTGAACAGTCGGAAAGGTGAGAAATAGTGAATTTTTGACCATTTGTGCACATGTGTTCTTTTCAATGTACCTGTGGGTAAATGGGCCCAGCTGCAAAGTGGTTGCTGGAATTGCTTAGATTTTTGGTTTGCTAGTAGACCGCTTGCTCTCGTAGGCAGTGCCCTAGGCAATTTGACCCTGCTGTAGCTGGCTCGATTTCCAATTCAGGATTCACGGGCGAAAAGCCTCAAACTTTGACATAGGTTATTTTCAGGGTTCAGCAGCCCTGGGCAAGTCGTTTATCACAATGTGTATCAATTCTCTTGTGCACTACCCTTTGCGTGCCTATTGTAGGAAATCACGGTGGTCCCTGTCCATGTTGCACCTGTGAACAGTCGGAAAGGTTAGAAATAGTGAATTTTTGACCATTTGTGCACATGTGTTCTTTTCAATGTACCTGTGGGTAAATGGGCCCAGCTGCAATGTGGGTGCTGGAATTGGTTAGATTTTTTGGATTGCTAGTAGGCCGCTTGCACTCGTAGGCAGTGCCCTAGGAAATTTGACCCTGCTGTACCTGGCTTGAGTTCCAATTCAGGATTCACTGGCGAAAAGCCCCAAACTTTGACATAGGTTATTTTCAGGGTTCAGCAGCTCTGGGCAAGTCGTTTATGACAATGTGTGTCAATTCTGTTGTGCACTACCCTTTGTGTGCCTATTGCAGGAAATCACGGTTGTCACTGTCCATGTTGCAGCTGTGAACAGTCGGAAAGGTGAGACATAGTGAATTTTTGACCATTTGTGCGCATGTGTTCTTTTCAATGTACCTTTGGTTAGCCCGTGCTTCATACAGCCGGACATGTACATGCGCGTGCATGCGGACCCACACGCATGAACAAGCACACAGAGAATAGTCTGGTGGAGTTAAATTGGATAGGTGGAGTGCTGGATTCGAACAACTCGTGCAATGTCACGTGACTCGGCAAATGAGTCGCAACGCGAAAAGAGTCTGCTGAGTCGCGAACATGCAATGACTCTGCAACTGAGTCGCAAGCAAGCAAACAGGGCAAACTAGATGTGAGAGAACATCCGCACTCCCCAATGTTTTATTTTACTTCTATGTTTTTTTGTTTTGTTTTCTTTGAGAATTGAATATGGCAAGTTACAGCGGATGCAAGTGAAGACCACATAGGCTGCAGAGAATATAGCAACATGTTAACGTAGAGCAACAGCTATAGGGTGGGTGTTGGTGGGGAAGAAAAAGCTAGGAGCAAAACTGTGAAAGCCAGGCAACAGCAGCGAACTCTACTTTCACAAAGGCAACACTCAAAGCAAGGTACGTGGGAAAAGTTTGGAGCAGAAGAAATACGAGGTGTGAGCTGCAACCTCTCTTGGCGCGGTTTCGGAGCTGCGCTGTACATTAGCGCCGTGAATCTGCATGATTGATTAGTGTAATCAAGCTGCCAGCTAGCAGGTGCTCATGCGGCGCTAACACGCTGTAGCCACTGGCTAGTGCGCCATTAGCCCGGGCTTCACACAGCCGGACATGTACATGCGCGTGCATGCGGACCCACACGCATGAACGAGCACACACAGAATAGTCTGGTTGAGTTAAATTGGATAGGTGGAGTGCTGGATTCGAACAACTGGTGCAATGTCACGTGACTCGGCAAGTGAGTCGCAACGCGAAAAGACTCTGCTGAGTCGCGAACAGGCAATGACTCTGCAACTGAGTCGCAAGCAAGCAAACAGGGCAAACCAGTTGTGCGCGAACATCCGCGAATCCAGCACACCACGTAAATATTCAGAATTGCTAGGCCAAAATTCAGACCAAATGGTTAACCTTTGCAAGCTGTGACGACACACTGTACTTAAGGCATGCTGGCATACGCATGTACCGCAAACATACATCACTCTTCCAGCGTCCAGCGGCGCGGATCAGAGAGTCGGGCACACCGGCCATTGCGGCTGTCGTAGCAGCACCAATGCGGAATGAGTGCCCGGAATACAGGTGCAGGTTTGGCGCGCCAGATACTGCCAGCAATGAACGTACAGTGGTGGTAAATGCCGCACGAGTAAGCTTCTGTCCATCTGAGAGCACAAACAGTGGCCCAGTGGATGGATGATGGCGGGTAGTGAGCAGGTATGCTGTCATCGCTGCTACAGGGCAGTACGGTTGCGTGGCTCGGCCAACGAACACTGTGACCCCACTGCCCAGTGGATCTGTTTTTGACTTTGGCAGGAACAGCTGCATGTTGCCATCTGCGAGTCGAGCATCAGTCCTCCGAGTCTCCTCTGTAAACTCGGAACAGCGAAGGAAGCCGTAAAATGCAAGCAGCATACATGCTTGGTACAGCAGACGGTCATGTCGGTTGAGTAGTTCCGTCAACTGGCACGCATCCACTATTTTGCGGAGCATAGGCATGGTACTAGGAAGGCGAGGCGTGATAACAGCTGTGCCATGGCACCGTCCAATGCCCTTTACTACTCGTTTCAGCAGCCACGCATCTTCCAGCGGATCACCCAAGCCTTGTTCAATTTGGGCCTTGCGCACCGCACTGAGGTACACAGAGATAGTACATGGTCTTACTGAGCGAGCGAGGAATGCGGCAAAGCAACTTAGCTGATAGTCAGTAGCTGGGAAGGGTTTCCAGAGGCACAACTGGCAGTAAGCACTATATCTGCTCTCACCGTTCGAATAGGTGCGCCGTATGTTCGGGGCAATGGCGCATGCAGCGTAGTAGCATACTTCCCCATGTACTGGGGCCATATCAGGTTGTCCGGCAGGTTCTTGGCGCTGGGAGCGAGCCGCCGAAATGCCTGCACAGAGAAGCGTGACAGAGAATTAGCAATCAGGTTCTTGTTCCCTGCAATATGGATGGCTGAAATGGTAAAGTTATGTTTGGCGCAGACAAAGAAAAGTCCGCGGAGTAGTTGCATCACTGGGGCTGATTTGCTACTGCCCGACTTTACACAGTCCACGACTGCAGCATTGTCGCAGTGAATAAGGATACGGAGCTTTGCCCAAGCATGGCCCCAAGTGGCGCAAGCGACTAGCAGGGCATACAGCTCCTTCCAAGTGATGTCTCTCTCCACTTCTTCTCGGGTCCAAGCGCCGTTGATCCACCGGCCGTTGTTGTAGGCTCCCCAGCCACGTGAACCGCTTGCATCTGTGTAGAGTTGTAGATCTGGCGATGGAGTCCAATTGGGGTGCAAGAAGAACGATTTACCGTTCCAGTGTTGCAGCAGGTGCTGCCACCACCTGATATCTTCCATAGCATCAGAGTCAAGTACTATCTTGTAGTGGGGCTCTTGATACCTGCTGCACACCGACCAGAGCCGTCGAAGAAATGTGTGCCCTGGGACGACCACCCGTCCTGCAAAGGAGAGCTTCCCCAAAAGGGACTCGAGGCTGCGCTGAGAAATAGAGTTACGCTGGAGGGTGGCAGTAAGCAGAGATCTGAGCTCAGTCAGTTTGTCGGATGGGAGCCTGGCCTGCTTGGAAACGCAGTCCAACTCTATTCCAAGAAATGTAAGACACTGGGCAGGGCCTTCTATATTGTCTGGGGCCAGGGGTACGCCTAAGAGCATGACTGCGCGGAGCAAGATAGCCAGCTGGCGGTTAGCAACAGAAAGGCTAGAAACGGCGTTCAGAAAGTCATCTAAGTAATGCAACAGATCACTTATGGAGAAATGATGCTTTATGATCCATTCAATAGCATCAGCAACGGTGTTGAAAATGAAGGGACTAGAGCGCAAACCAAAAGGGAGCACTTGTTCGTAATAGTAACGGCCTTGCCAAAAAATACCAAGCAGCAGGAAATCTTCGATGCGTACTGGGATCTGCCTGAAGGCGCTCTTGATATCCAGTTTTGACAGGTAAACTGGAGGGGGTAAAGACATAATCATATTGATGGCATCAACAATAGTAACATATTGCAGCGGGAATATATCAGTAGGTATGCCGTCATTGACACTCGTCCCGAGTGGGCTAGACAGGTGGTGGATGATATGCATTTTACCGTTTTTCTTTGGCACTGCACCGACGCCCGAGCAATGCATAAATGGGAAAGGGGGTGAAGTGAAGCGGCCAGCAGTTTCCCTTCGACTACAGGAGGCAGTTAAATTTTACTGGTCTGATATAAACTGAGCGTGTTTAGCAGCGGAAGGGAGATTAGGAGAATTAACGTTAACAGTACGATCACCTGAAAAGCCAATATCGAAGCCATGATGCAAGCCATGCAGAACATATCGTGAAAACTGTGGGTCTGGGTGGGTAGATAGCAAGGAAGAAAAGCGGGTAACATGCAAAGGCGAGCGGAATGTGGAAGCGTGGAGAGTAATGGCTGAAGGCAAACTATCGGAGTTGCTGACCTTACTGAGAAGTGGTTCGGGATTTGGTCCCAGCCTTGGGGCACTGTTGGCGGGAATGGTTGCCGCCGCATGTGTTGCAGACATGGTGGAAGCGGCAGGACGACTTGTGCTGGCACTGGCCGGAGTTAAAGTTACGGCAGATGATTCGGCCGCTCTCAGAACGGGTGAGCGTGGACCCGTGCTGATACTGCTGGGGGCTTCTGTTCGGATGAAAAGGACACTGACTGGACAGAGAGTGCACAGTGTGGCATACTGGACATGCTGGTCTGGCCTTACCCGTGACGGATAGCTGCCACAAATTGTTGTCGATAATGTCAAGGCGCTTGCCTGGCTGGAACGAGGCTGACAGCCGAAGTTGCTTGTCATAGCTGAGCCAAGCAGCTGGCAGATACTGGCGGTTGGCTTTGAGGTTGATGGACTGGTACGCCAACAATTCGTGGAGACGGTGTGGTGCGTGAGTACAGACAATCCCCGTGTACAAGGTCCAGGCCTCTAGCCATGTTGCGATGTCGTGTACCCGCCGTTTGACTTGGCGACCGTCTCTGGTTTCAACCAGTTCTAGCGACTGCTTACTTCCCCCAGACTGATTGGGGGTACAAAGCTCGAACGAGCGGGATTCAGGTTGAGAGACAAAAATTGCTTAGCCCCTCTGGCAACAGTAAGTTCAGCTCAATGAACTCACCTTTAACGATGCGATCTTGCAGTGACTTGGGCACGAGGAGGTGAGCTGCTGCCGAGGTTTCGGTACTGCTAGCCGCCGGCAGGTGTGAACAGTCAGAAAGGTGAGAAATAGTGAATTTTTGACCATTTGTGCACATGTGTTCTTTTCAATGTACCTATGGGTAAATGGGCCGGGCTGCAATGTGGGTGCTGGAATTGCCTAGATTTTTGGTTTGCTAGTAGGCCGCTTGCTCTCGTAGGCAGTGCCCCAGGAAATTTGACCCTGCTGTAGCTGGCTTGAGTTCCAATTCAGTATTCACCAGCGAATAGCCCATGACTTTGACCTAAGTTTTTTTTCAGGGTTCAGCAGCCCTGGTCAAGTCGTTTATGACAATGTGTGTCAATTCTGTTGTGCACTACCCTTTGTGTGCCTATTGCAGGAAATCACGGTGGTCACTGTCCATGTTGCAGGTGTGAACAGTCAGTCGGAAAGGTGAGAAATAGTGAATTTTTGACCATTTGTGCACATGTGTTCTTTTCAATGTATCTGTGGGTAAATGAGCCCAGCTGCAAAGTGGGTGCTGGAATTGCTTAGATTTTTGGTTTGCTAGTAGGCCACTTGCACTCGTAGGAAGTGCCCCAGGAAATTTGACCCTGCTGTAGCTGGCTTGAGTTCCAATTCAGGATTCACGGGCGAAAAGCCCCAAATTTTGACATAGGTTATTTTCAGGGTTCAGCAGCCCTGGGCAAGTTGTTTATGACAATGTGTGTCAATTCTGTATTGCACTACCATTTGTGTGCCTGTTGCAGGAAATCACGGTGGTCACTGCCCATGTTGCAGCTGTGAACAGTCGGAAAGTGGAGAAATAGTGAATTTTTGACCATTTGTGCACATTTTGTTCTTTTCAATGTACGTTTGGGTAAATGGGCCCAGCTGCAATGTGGGTGCTGGAATTGTTAGTTTTTTGGTTTACTAGTAGGCCGCTTGCACTCGTAGGCAGTGCCCCAGGAAATTTGACCCTGCTGTAGCTGGCTTGAGTGCCAATTCAGGATTCACGGGCGAAAAGCCCAAAACGTTAAGATAGGTTATTTTCAGGGTTCAGCAGCCCTGGGCAATTCGTTTATGACAAAGTGTGTCAATTCTGTTGTGCACTACCCTTTGTGTGCCTATTGCAGGAAATCACGGTGGTCACTGTCCATGTTGCAGCTGTGAACAGTCGGAAAGGGGAGAAATAGTGAATTTTGACAATTTGTGTTCTTTTCAATGTACCCATGGGTAAATGGGCCCAGCTGTAATGTGGGTTCTGGAATTGCCTAGATTTTTAGTTTGCTAGTAGGCCGCTTGCACTCGTAGGCAGTGCCCCAGGAAATTTGACCTCGCTGTAGCTGGCTTGAGTTTCAATTCAGGATTCACGGGCGAAAAGCCCCAAACTTTGACATAGGTTATTTTCAGGGTTCAGCAGCCCTGGGCAAGTCGTTTATGACAATGTGTGTCAATTCTGTTGTGCACTACCCTTTGTGTGGCTATTGCAGGAAATCACGGTGGTCACTGTCCATGTTGCAGCTGTGAACAGTCGGAAAGGGGAGAAATAGTGAATTTTTGACCATTTGTGCACATGTGTTCTTTTCAATGTACGTTTGGGTAAATGGGCCCAGCTGCAATGTTGGTGCTGGAATTGCTTAGATGTTTGGTTTGCTAGTAGGCCGCTTGCACTTGTAGGCAATGCCCAAGGAAATTTGACCCTGCTTTAGCTGGCTTGAGTTCCAATTCAGGATTCACGGGCGAAAAGCCCCAAACTTTGACATAGGTCATTTTCAGGGTTCAGCAGCCCTGGGCAAGTCGTTTATGACAATGTGTGTCAATTCTGTTGTGCACTACCCTTTGTGTGCCTATTGCAGGAAATCACGGTGGTCACTGTCCATGTTGCAGCTGTGAACAAATGGGCCCAGCTGCAATGTTGGTGCTGGAATTGCTTAGATTTTTGGTTTGCTAGTAGGCCGCTTGCTCTCGTAGGCAGCGCCCCAGGAAATTTGACCCTGCTGTAGCTGGCTTGAGTTCCAATTCAGGATTCACGGGCGAAAAGCCCATAACTTTAACCAAAGTCTTTTTCTGGGTTCAGCAGCCCTGGGCAAGTCGTTCATGACAATGTGTATCAATTCTGTTGTGCACTACCCTTTGTGTGGCTATTGCAGGAAATCACGGTGGTCACTGTCCATGTTGCAGCTGTGAACAGTCGGAGAGGTGAGAAATAGTGAATTTTTAACCATTTGTGCACATGTGTTCTTTTCAATGTACCTGTGGGTAAATGGGGCCAGCTGCAATGTGGGTGCTGGAATTACTTAGATTTTTGGTTTGCTAGTAGGCCGCTTCCACTCGTAGGCAGTGCCCGAAGAGATTTGACCCTGCTGTAGCTGGCTTGAGTTCCAATTCAAGATTCACGGGCGAAAAGCCCCAAACTTTGACATAGGTTATTTTCAGGGTTCAGCAGCCTTGGCAAGTTGTTTATGACAATGTGTGTCAATTCTGTTGTGCACCACCCTTTGTGTGCCTATGGCAGGAAATCACGGTGGTCACTGTCCATGTTGCAGCTGTGAACAGTCGGAAAGGTGAGAAATAGGCCTGTGGGGATTGCCCTATCAAACATTTAATAATAATAATAATAATAAATAAAATAGTGAATTTTTGAACATTTTTGCACATGTGTTCTTTTCAATGTACCTGTGGGTAAATGGGCCCAGCTGCAATGTTGGTGCTGGAATTGCTTAGATGTTTGGTTTGCTAGTAGGCCGCTTGCACTCGTAGGCAATGCCCAAGGAAATTTGACCCTGCTTTAGCTGGCTTGAGTTCCAATTCAGGATTCAATTGCGAAAAGCCCCAAACTTTGACATACAGTCAAACCTCGTTAGGACGAACACTGATAAGGCGAACTTTCCATTAGTACGAACTAAGGCCAATCCAATGGTTGGCCAGGCATCAATTCAAGTCAAAATTATTCGTTTACGACGAACTTCTGTACAGCGAACTTTCGCGAAGACGAACTATTTTCAAGTGTAATTTGAACAAAGTCAGTGTGGTCATGCACATGTAGTACGAACTTTCGGTCCACGAGCGTGTGCGTGCGCTGGCTGCCTTTTTTCTTCTTCTTTTTTTTAAAAGTCGAGGTCATAATTATTGTACGTACAGTGCAAATTGTTTTCAAGCGTGTTTTGAACAAAATAATCAGTGCGTTGTACGAACTTTCGACACAGTCGTGATTCATTGCACTTTGTCATTGTAATTACCTGGTTCTGGCGTATGCTAAGAATAACATGCTTCCCATGTACCACAGCATGCACCTTCACGTAAATACAATCCATCTGATATGCATATCGATTTTTTGTCAGATGTGGATAAGAAGAACTCCCGATAAGACAAACAAATTTGTTCAGTCCCTTCAAGTTCATCCTAACGAGGTTTGACTGTAGGTTATTTTCAGGGTTCAGCAGCCCTGGGCAAGTCGTTTATGACAATGTGTATCAATTCTGTTGTGAACTACCCTTTGTGTGCCTATTGCAGGAAATCACGGTGGTCACTGTCCATGTTGCAGGTGTGAACAGTCGGAAAGGTGAGAAATAGTGAATTTTTAACCATTTGTGCACATGTGTTCTTTTCAATGTACCTGTGGGTAAATGGGCCCAGCTGCAATGTGGGTGCTGGAATTGCTTAGATTTTTGGTTTGCTAGTAGGCCGCTTGCTCTCGTAGGCAGCGCCCCAGGAAATTTTACCCTGCTGTAGCTGGCTTGAGTTTCAATTCAGGATTCACGGGCGAAAAGCCCCAAACTTTGACATAGGTTATTTTCAGGGTTCAGCAGCCCTGGGCAAGGCAAGTTGTTTATGACAATGTGTGTCAATTCTGTTGTGCTTTGGGACCTGATAACGTCTTGGTTGGATGGGTAATCAAGGATGATACTACTCGGCACACCAATGTACATGTGAATGTAATTTTTACTTTTTCAGAGCTGCACTATTTACGTCTTGATGCTTACTTCGGTGCTAGCGTGTTTCCCCGGATTATTTCTATCATCATGCGTGTTCTTGGGCTGAGCGAGCACATGCACGAGTGTGCAGCTATAGCCCTGTGTATCTTTGGTGACACTTTGTTCTGCAATGCATGTACCTTGTAACAGTATGTGCTTGCACTGCTTTGTGTGGCCTGCCTATTTCAGGACTATTCAGTGCATTAGACCCAGGTTGGTTTGGTTGCCGGATGATCTCTTGTTGCAACGCTCTGTGTTTTGTATTCATCAATTTTTGGGCTTGAGAATTGAGCTGGTGTGTGGTTCCCAATATGAAAACATCATGCTGATGCTCTGTGTTTCGATTATCGACTGTCCGAGCAGTCACGATTCATTACCAGAACGGTCAATACTGTAGTCTCTTCACGTGTTTGTCTTTTTGTGTTTCGCCGGGGGAATTAGCGGTAACGTTGCACATAGAACGGCAGTGTTGCATCACTGCACGACCCTGCCTCTGCATCTGACTTCATTTCCCCAGGATCTGGTGCAGATACACCAGACAGTCACTTCCTGTAAACACGCAAACAGCAAAAAAAGAGATCCCGCAAATCAGGAAAAACCATTGTGGAAAATATCGAGTAGATCATACACCATTCAATAATCTGGAGTAATTACAGTGAGACAAACACTTCAAACAGTGCTCTCTCTCTCTCCATCCTTCCAAAATACCCTGTAACAATTCCCTAGAATTATTTTATTATTTTTATATTCTCAGGACATCATTCTGAACAACTTCTTCCATGGGTCTTCAATCACCACGGAGGGCGAGAATATATCTCAGTCATGCAGTCTACGGGAGGTGCGGGATGTCATGGATATAGAAGCTGATATTGTGCCAGCGTGAGGGCAGAGACAGAGAGAAGACACTGATTTATTGAACAACTCACCTACATATAATCGAATCCACAGGGAGCGCTCGTGCTTTGATCCATCAGGACGCGAAGAATCTTCAAAGCACTCTCAAACACGGAGTTTTACAGTGGGCAGCCAATTTCACAGCCATTATGAAGGCCCTCGACGACTACAGGAGATTTGTAGAGGAAAGAATAAGGAGTAAAGAGCGACAACAATCGCTTGAAGAAAAAGCAAACCAAAACTGCTCTCTCTCTCTCCAGTCATTTAGATGCTGTTTCCTTTGACAACTGGTTCCATCCAGAGGACGCGACTTTTGTTTGTCCCCAGTGGTCTCCGTTGCTATGTGTATCGAAGGGGCCGTGACGTCACACTTAACAGCCCCATTGGAGAGGGGGTATTACTAAACGTGGGTCATCAGGCACCGCGACAGAAGCAAACTGCTTGTTGAGGATGGTTGCTTTTTGGAAGCTGTCAGACACCAGCAGCCCATCAGGGCTTCCAATGTCAGGGATGCCAGGTTTTACTTTGTGCGATCTCTGACTACGGACAAACTGTGAAGCGTAGTGCTGCCTGAGGTAAGAGTTGTTTTGATTGAAAGAATGTACTGGCAGTGGCACCAGCGGGAGAGATGTCTCACCTGGTTCCGCTGTGCCTTATATGCTGATAGGTTGTAGTCCGTAGGGAATTTCTTGGAGGGGAATAGGTCACGCTTCAACTTGATAGCCTTGCATAGTTCAGTGGAAACCCATGGATGATATTTGCGTGTAGACCCTGGGGTTGAGGGAGTTCGATTTGGTTTGCGGGAGCTATGAAGGCCGGGAACATAGTACGACAGCACAGTCTGCAGGACACTGTCACACACTGTGCAGGTTACTAAGTGCACTGTCCACGTCTGAGGATGTTAATCAGTTCCAAGGTACTGAGTCCAAGTCTGCATTGACCGCCTCCCACACAGCAGGTGTGACGTGTCGGAGATCGAAAGACATAGGGTTAGGCTCCTGAGCTTGAGACGTTGTTTCGCGGGGAGACTGAGGCAGGGGGTGTCGAACTGGCAGTACACAATGGCATGGTCTGAGGCGCCCAGAGGGCAGTCCGTTTCGACGCAAGACAAGAGATTGGCACGGTTACTAAACACCAAATCCAAGCAGGCTTGGACACCAGAGGGTGACGTGTGTGTACATGTGTTGACGAGTTGGTGAAGACCAAATGGACTGAGCGTACGATACAATTCAGCACCGGCAGTGTTGGTGGAATCTGTCGAACACCATGACGTGTGCTTGCTGTTATATCACCCGTCAAGATAACATGAGAAGATGAAAGAGGAAGAGTAATGAGTACGTCTTCGAGAGTCTGGCAGTACCTTGCTATATATCTGTTGTCTTAGCAGAAGGTGGACGATAAGTGCAGTAGAGGAGGATCGGCTCAGCTGCAGCCGGATACGGCTGGAGTTGAACCCAAACGGCTTCGCACCCATCGCGAGCTAGATTGGGACGCGTGGCAACAGACTTAAAACTTATTCTGTCGAACAAGGATAGCGACACCACCATAACCTCTTGCACTTGTCCCGGACTTATTCTCTGCAGGGGGCCTGTCCCTCCAGAACTGAGGTGTCATAACGCGTAATATTGAGTGCAATATTCGGGTCGAACCAGGTTTCAGTTAGGCAGATTATGTCAGGCTGCCACTCTTCAGCAACAATAGTAAGCTCTGTACACTTATTCACTACAGAACGACAGTTTGTTGATAGGAGTGTGAGCTAGGGAGGTCCAGAATGCTGGTGAGTGGGAAGGGAGTGTCTGGTAGGAAAGAATGGGTGTGCGTGTGGGTTCAGTGAGGAAGGTGGGTGTGGGTCCAATTGCATGGTTTAGTTACTAGCAGACTGATCCAAGGTTGTGCTGTCAGATGCAAATCTCCATTCCCTGATGGAAACTTTGCTTGGCCAGAAATCTTCTTCGAGAACCTGGTCAGTATGCTCAGCCGGAACAACAAGGTGAGCATAAGCAGTACCAAAGTACTTGGACTCCGAAATTGAGCAACTGAGGACGTCAACTGCTTTCTTTTTGCACCACTCCCTAATAGAGTCAGCCTCACACCCAGGATCGACATTTATGAGGTAGAAGCACTTCCGCTTTATCCTTTCTGCCCCCTGGAGGCTGCCTCGCTTACTGGACACAGGCTTTTTGTACTGTGACGTAATAGAACGCTGCAGTGTGGGAGCATGAGTCATGTGTCGGCGTGGAGGATACTGCAAACCATTACTGTCAGTTTCACCAGGAGTGCCAGAGCTGGGCATGCGCGTGCCATGTTTGGGTGCGGGAGGTGCGTGCTGGGAACCTGTTTGTACAATGGGCTCTGTAAAGGATGCGCCAGGAATGGTAGAAGTGTACATATTTGGACCTACTTGTACAATGGGCTCTGTAGTAGATGCACGTGAAAGGATGGCAGCGTACGTATTCGGTTGGTACCGAGTGGTTAGTGGCACTCCCGGGGCTCGCACTTCCTGACTTTTGAGCTCCCCCATCTCTTCCCGCAATCGTGACAATTGGGCTTCGAAGCTTTCTTGCGAAGACTTTCTTGTTTCAATCACATTTCGTAGTTGCAAAATCTCATTTGAAAGTGCTCGGACTACGTCTAACAGTTCTGATACAATTGGTACCATACCGGTTTCAGATGGCGCTCCTCTGGCTGGTGCGCTGGCTCCCTGCCCTGCTTACGGAGAGCGAACACGAGGTCCGCCCTAGATAGGCCGTCCCATCCTGGAATTCGGGCGTCCTTGGCTACCTGCTGCAACACATTGAACTCGATCAGGGCTAGGTCTAGGGTTGAGTCCGCCATAGCTGTGCTTCCTTGGTCAGTGCTCGACAAACAAAACAAAAGTAAGGAGCCGATTGGTGGAGCAACAAAATTTGCTTCCACCTTCTACCACACCAAAAAAGGAGATAGGTGTAGGCCGCTCGCATTCGCAGATGGTGCCCCAGCAAATTTGACCCTGCTGTAATTGGCTTGAGCTCCAAGCCAGAAAGCACGGGTAAAAAGCCTCAAACTTGGGGATTGGTTATTTTAAGGTTACAGCAGCTCTGGGCAGCTGGTTTATGACAATGGTTCTTATTTCTGTTGTTGACCACCCTTTGTTTGCCTATTGCTGGAAATCACGGTGGTCACTCTCCATGTTGCAGCTGTGAATAGTCGGAAAATGTGAGAAACGGTGAATTATTGACCAATTGTGCGCACCTGTTATTTTCAATGTACGTGTGTGTAACTGCAACCAGCTGCAGTGTGGAGGCTGGAATTGTCTAGATTTTTGGTTTGCTACTAGGCTGCTAGCACTTGCGGGAAATGTCCAAGGAATTTGACCCTGCAGGAATTCGCTTGACCTCCAAGTCCGGAAGTACGGGCAAAAAGCCCCAAACTTGGAGGTAGGTATAGCGGGCCGCAGTCTGTCGGAGGCGAAATACTGCAAAGGTTTCAGTGAACAGACTGTTGTTTATTCCCGTAGCTATGCAAAAGATGTACTGTACTCTGTCAGTTTTGTGCCTAGTTATTGCACTTTCTGACTGTATATAGTATCCAGTTACAGTGATGGAGAGTTACTCTTAACTCGTATCCATATGTCCTTTTCCTTTCTACATCTATTTATGGCTCAACATCCGAGTTTCAAATAATAATAATAGTACTGAAGTAATTAAAAAGCTTACGTGGAGATAAAAATGTAATTAACGCAATAAATAGAGTAAGCTGCGCACTCAGTACAAACACCATTAGCAAAACTTGATCAGTAGTTCTCGTTTGTGGTTGCATGGTTACTTTCTAGTGGTGAATTTATCTCATCTGTTGTCACCTGATGTCGTTGATTGATGTAATGTTTCTTTCAGCTCTCATTTCTCGCGCTAGACAGGGTCTAAATTATTACTTGCATTGTGCGTATATATATTGAGTTTAGAGCTAATGTTGATTTGCCAGTAATCCTCTGATGAGATGGCGACGAAAACGTTTAGGAACAAGCTTCTTTATTTACATGAAAACAAGTTTTGCTAATGGTGTTTGTACTGAGTGCGCAGCTTACTCTATTTATTGCATTGAATAATAATAATAATAATAATAATAATAATAATAATAATAATAATAATAATAATAATAATAATAATAATAATGTTAACTGGTTTGAGGGAAAGAGACAAACGGGAAAAGTCTGAAGAAAAAATTGACTGTCACCACCAGGACTCGAACCAGGGACCTTCGCTTGTAGCCAGCGATGCTCTAACCACTGAGCTATGGTGTAGTCGTCATTCCAGCAGAGGCCGTTCAACATTTTCTTCAGACTTCGTAACTCACACTTCCTGTGAATCCACACAGGCGGGTGGGACGCAGCCCTCACTGTAACCCACACACTTCACGTACAAACTAGCACGCGGGGAGCCCCAAGTCATAAAATGTTAACTTAGCTGAACCTAGAAGGCGCTGACAAGTTTTTCACTCTAAAGGCCTTGTCAGCGCCTTCTAGGTTCAGCCTGGTCCCATAGCTCAGTGGTTGGAGCATTGCTCATGACAAGCAGGGTCCCAGGTTCGAGTCCTGGTGGGTCTGGCGTTTTTTCTCTTTTCAGGCAGTTCACTTCCCCGACTGATCCTTTGAATTTGTAGTTCTCCCAATCCTTTCCAAAATAATAATAATAATTTGTAAGAAAGGGTTTGCTCCCCACACCGGAGCTCGCGCTATTCCGCCGACTTTACTTGACACTTGACTGACTCACGACTGCCATCCAGAGCACACGAGAAGTCCATCGAACCTTCGACTCGCCAAACCTGCAAGAAAGCACCACTTCCTTCGTCGGAATAGCGCGAGCTCCGGTGTGGGGAGCAAACCCTTTCTTACAAATCATCGCCGAAGTCGCAACCACTACTTCGTACTGTTGTGCCCAGCGCGGGCTTGCGACTAGTTAGTTTGGAGGTGACAGCGTTGCGAATGACTGAGGGTCCTCGACGTCTGTCTCACCATCCAGGAGCGGCACTGACTCACGCTGCTATCTGGTGTTCACGAGGTGTTTGTCGCGCTGGAAACGGAGCGTCTCTGTAAGTTTGTATCCCTGGTGATGTTTGTGCCTGGAGAGCACTATATAAGTGGTGCTCTTCAGGCACAATCTTCCTCAGCCTACTCAAGCTCAACTGATGAGGGGTGAATTCCCCGAAACACTGTGTATTGAGCAGGGAGTGGTGCTTTCTTGCAGGTTTGCCGAGTCGAAGGTTCGATGGACTTCTCGTGTGCTCTGGATGGCAGTCGTGAGTCAGTCAAGTGTCAAGTAAAGTCGGCGGAATAGCGCGAGCTCCGGTGTGGGGAGCAAACCCTTTCTTAATAATAATAATAATAATAATAATCAACGCAATAAATAGAGTAAGCTGCGCACTCAGTACAAACACCATTAGCAAAACTTGTTTTCATGTAAATAAAGAAGCTTGTTCCTTTATCGCATCTGTCGCATCTGTTGTCACCTGATATCGTTGATTGATGTAATGTTTCTTTCAGCTCTCATTTTCTCGCGCTAGTTAGGGTCTAAATTATTACTTACATTGTGCGTATATATATTGAGTTTAGAGCTAATGTTGATTTGCCAGTAATCCTCTGATGAGATGGCGACGAAAATGTTTAGGAACAAGCTTCTTTATTTACATGAAAACAAGTTTTGCTAATGGTGTTTGTACTGAGTGCGCAGCTTACTCTATTTATTGCGTTGTATACATTTTTATCTCCACGTAAGCTTTTTAATTATTATTATTATTGCAATGAACAATATCAATTGTGCACTCATAACCATGTATAAACAATTAAAATGAAACAATTCCAGAACGTTTTCGTGTGACCATCATCAGTGGAACATCGTCACATAGTAAGAATCACTAAAACAACCAGTTATATTATTATTATTATTATACGCATTCCCGCGTTGAAGTGTAGCAGCAGTATGCTGCGTCCACAGCTTCGCTTATGCAGAATGGCTTGGGTGAGAGGAGAGGGGAGAAAAGCAACAAGGCAACCAACATCTATGAAATTGGTCACAATAACATGAAGAGAACCAACCTACATATGCATGATTGCACAAGAATGGAGACGACCAAATATAATGGCTATAATCATTGTGCCACAAAACCGGTACACAGGAGATCTGACGACAATGTAACGAAACATAAAACTCAGTTACTCAATACAGGTTCCACTAAATTACAAGAGAACAACGCTACAACGTTAGAATTGCCGCTAAATTATCGCAAGTGTAGAGAACGAGTCCAATAAAAAATGAAAACCATGAACAGACTGTCCCGAAGTTATTTTGGGAACAAATTGTACTACATGACTGTACTTGCTGATACTGACGCTGACGGAACACGAATTAGAGTTGAATACTCACGAAGTCTTGTACATGCACATCATTATGCGCCGGTGTTGTGGAGTAAGCAGGTACGTCAGTCACCAATCCAGCTTCAGCTCCACGCTCGTACCAGTTATATAGCTACAGTAATATGAAAAGAAGCGTGAGAATGCAGCACAGCTAGCGGTTATGCATAACGCGTGTAGTGTGAACCTTTGCAGTGTATCTGAGAATGGTAGCAGTAGATGAATGTGGCAGCTGTGAGTGCGTGTGAACAAAAATTGGTGAGTGCGTATTATTTAAAAAGTGTGAGTGCTACAACATTTTCTTTTTGCTTGCATAGAACAGGGTCACGTGTGCGAATATATACAGCTTCCAACACCTGCAACTGCTTAAAGAAACGCGCGTGACAAATAACACTAAACCAGGAATCGTCAAACAACTTACGACAATCCGGACTGGACACCAAATGCTTGTAGATGTACGACTTGCTCTTGTCGATGTCGAACTCCTCCTCGTCCGTATGACTCTCATCCTCCACTTCCTGTTCCTGCTCACCCTTGCTTTCCTCCTGACCATCCTGTTCATCCCCATCATCATCCTCCATCTCCATCTCCTCATGCCATCGCTTCTTTCTCCTTGACGTGTTCACTGCTGCGCCCTTGCTTTCCTCCTGACCATCCTGTTCATCCCCATCATCATCCTCCATCTCCATCTCCTCATGCCATCGCTTCTTTCTCCTTGACGTGTTCACTGCTGCGCCCGTACTACTGCTACCATTCTCAGATACACTGCAAAGGTTCACACTACACGCGTTATGCATAACCGCTAGCTGTGCTGCATTCTCACGCTTCTTTTCATATTACTGTAGCTATATAACTGGTTGTTTTAGTGATTCTTACTATGTGACGATGTTCCACTGATGATGGTCACACGAAAACGTTCTGGAATTGTTTCATTTTAATTGTTTATACATGGTTATGAGTGCACAATTGATATTGTTCATTGCTATTTTACGACTGTTGTCTCCTCGTCGGTTATTTAAATTATTATTATTATTATTATTATTCCTGATATCGTTGATTGATGTAAGGTTTCTTTCAGCTCTCATTTTCTCGCGCTAGTTAGGGTCTAAATTATTACTTACATTGTGCGTATATATATTGAGTTTAGAGCTAATGTTGATTTGCCAGTAATCCTCTGATGAGATGGCGACGAAAACGTTTAGGAACAAGCTTCTTTATTTACATGAAAACAAGTTTTGCTAGTGGTGTTTGTACTGAGTGCGCAGCTTACTCTATTTATTGCGTTGATTACATTTTGATCTCCACGTAAGTTTTTTAATAATAATATTTTATGACTTGGGGCTCCCGCGTGCTAGTTTGTACGTGAAGTGTGTGGGTACAGTGAGGGCTGTGTCCCACCCGCCTGTGTGGATTCACAGGAAGTGTGAGTTACGAAGTCTGGAGAAAACGTTGAACGGTCTCTGCTTGGATGACGACTACACCATAGCTCAGTGGTTAGAGCATCGCTGGCTACAAGCAAGGGTCCCTGGTTCGAGTCCTGGTGGTGACAGTCAATTTTTTCTTCAGACTTTTCCCGTTTGTCTCTTTCCCTCAAACCAGTTAAAATAATAATAATAATAATATTAACTGGTTTGAGGAAAAGAGACAAACGGGAAAAGTTTGAAGAAAAAATTGACTGTCACCACCAGGACTCGAACCAGGGACCCTCGCTTGCTAATAATAATAATAATAATAATAATAATAATAATAATAATAATAACACAGCAATGTGCTATTCTGGGCACCCTGAGAATTGTGCGGTTGGAAACTGGTCATGATTGGGAGAGTGGCATGGTCGGAATGGTCGGTTGACCTTATGTTAGCCTGCCCGTAATGTCTCGATGTGTCTCAGTCTGTGTGTTTTATGATTGTGGTGCATCATGTGCTGTGTGACGAGCCGAGAGGCGTGAATTTCTGCCATATGCCCCCAGTCATGTATTGTCTTTCTCTGCATATGCCGTTTTATCTCGTCTGAGTTTGTCTTGCTTGGAGTTTCCCATGTGCAGCATGCTTGGTGTTTACTACTTGAGTAGTTCTGTTATACATGACTGTGATTTTATACATGACTGTGATTTTATGTGAGTATCGAAGTTGGTATACAATGTAGTTGAATTTTTCTCTCATGAAGTTTATCAAAATATGTTCAGGATTTTCTTTTATCTTCATTGATTGGTGCTTCACCCTTGGGTCATATGGATCCCGGTGCTGTACTTCATGCCCCCTTTCAAGCTTTCTTTTTCTGCTTTGGGAGTGAATAAAGTCGTCATAATAATGTTGTCGTTCATGATGTTGTGAGTGGCGGTAGTGCTATGCCTTTGTCATTCCTGCTACTGCCATTGCTGCTGCTGCTGCTGCTGCTGACGTTGTGCTTCCATTGCTGTTGAAGTTGCTGTTGGGGTGGCTACTGCTGTAGCTGTTGATGTTGCTGTTGATGTCGCTCTTGATGTTGGGGTGGCTGCTGCTGTTGCTGGATGTGACTGCACTGCAGGCTTTGAGCAGCAAACTTGCTAAATTAGCCCATGTGGGCACGTGTTGCGTGGTGGTCTCGTGACGTATGGCAATTTGGTCTTGAGCTTACTCCTGAAATCTGCATCGTGGTAGTCTTCTGCTATTGTTGTCGAACTGCACTGCGCTAGACGGCTGACTCCAGTACTGCTGGCCCTCTACTGAGACAAGATATGTTTCCTTTTGGGGCCACTGCTTTCTCTCCCTCTCTCCCACCCTTTGTCTCAGACTCAGTCTTGAGTAGTGCATGCATGCGCTCCTAAGTACCCGTCTGTGGGTTAACGTGTTTTCATGCTACCATAACTCAGGCTGCTATTCCTGCTGCTACTACTGTTGCTGCTACAGTGATCATTCACGCTGGTGTTGATGCTTCTTCTGCCACTACTGCCACTGGTGCTGTTCATGCTGGTGTTAGTGTATTTGGTTCATGTGTTTGGTATTGTTGCTTCTGTCGCCGATCTTGCTGTACTGACTGCTATTGTGCCTCATGCCGCTCCTACTACCATAGAATCCCGCGGAGAAGCACACCCGCGTATAAGCCCATGCCTGTGCATAAGCCCAGGGTTAGTTCAAACATCACCAAGCTTCGTCGTAGAAGCCCATGGGCCTAGGTCATACCAAGTACATACTACATGAAGTTTTTTAATTTTTTATATTTTTTTATACATTTTAACACAATCATCGGTTGCTTTTGTTTGCACAGTGGTTTTATTGTATGTACTTCTCTCTTCCTTGGTACTTTTCAATAGCACAATTTTGGTGTCGGCGTATAAGCCCATACCCGCGCATAACCGCCATGACGTTTAACACCAGTAAATGCGTCCACCTACCCTTTCAAAAATATGCATTAGCCCCCGGCCCGTCATCCCCCTTGACAATGAATGGTGTGCCTATTCAGAAAGGTGATAGCCACTGTCATCTCGGCGTGACTATCACTCCTTCACTAAATTTTTCTGACCATATAAAATCTATCACCCATAAGTTTCGCAGTCGTGTTTTTCTGTTGCGCCATATGGCCCATTTCCTTTCTGCTTCAACCGTGAATTTGCTCTACAAGTGTTACGTACGACCACTGTTAGAATACGCAGTCCCTGTCTGGTCATTCGCCGTATCCCATTCAGATTCGCTTACGTTAGACCGACTGCAAGCCGTTGCTGCTCGTTCATATCTGCTTTGTAAGACCCGGCACCCTCCTGAGTGGGAAACCCCGAAGCAGATTCTTAATCGTACTTGTGACTGGTCATCCCTGAAGTGGCGTCGTCAGATTCTGTCCTTGCTGTATTTTCATCATGTCTTTTACCAGTTTCCGTCTTTGCTAATTCGTTTCAAATTCAATGTATCCCTTAGTTGTCGTCACCCGTCCTCTATAGTATTACCTCGTTCTGGCGCCCATTTCCTTAAATCCCCTCTCTTCAGTTTATCTGTGGAATGGAACAAACTTCCAGAACACATCCGCTGCGTTCAGTCCTCTGTCAATTTTCGCATTGCTCTGAAGGCTCATTACTCTCAGCATAGATATTCTCTGACTGGAATTCCGAACTTTTCCGTTTGAGAATTTTTTTTTCCTTGAAATTAATCCTTGCTGGGTTTTTTCATCTAAATGTCCCGCTATTATCTGCAGAGGTGATTTCTTCCCTCGTCGATTTCTTTCCTGCTTTTATACCTCGATATTTAGGTACTTGTTTCCCTTCTTCCCATGCTTCATCTTCCACTCTCCTCTCCCCATTTCCCCATTTTTCTTGCGATATTTATGTGGGAGACTTCCGTGATAAGCATCCATTTGCTTTTGGAGAATCCTTTTAAATAAATACAATACAATACAAATAAACCCATGTTCTCGTATAAGCCCACCGAAATGTCCTTGTGAAAGATAAGCCCATGGGCTTATCCGCGGAATTCTAAAGTAATACCTTTGCTGCCTGCTTCTTTTGTTGGCGCGAGCGTTGTTTATGATGTTGTCACTTCCGATAGTGTTGATGCGATTATTGCTGCCGATAGTGTTGATGCGATTATTGCTGCCGATAGTGTTGATGCGATTATTGCTGCCGAAAGTGTTGATGCGATTATTGCTGCCGATAGTGTTGATGCGATTATTGCTGCCGATAGTGTTGATGCGATTATTGCTGCCGATAGTGTTGATGCGATTGTTGCTGCCGATAGTGTTGATGGTGGGTTTGGTGCTGATGCTGTTGAAACTGTTAATGCAGGCCATAGTGTAGATGCGTTATTGCTGGTGATAGTGTTGATACTATCATGCTCAGAGTATCTTGAAGTATATGATTGCTAACACATGCACACTCATTTTCTGTACCTGTTTATTCATTTAGATTCGGAATATTTCACAAGCATCTCGAAGTGCTAGAGTATTACTCAGTCAACGGATCATTGGAGGACGGGGATTTCTTTTGAAAGGTAATCTGGTTATGCCCACTGCTAATGCGCCTCTGGTGTAGCTCTTGTGGTTGTTGCTAATATTACTGCTGTTACTGATGTTGCTGCTGTTGCTGGTACCAATCCTGTTGGTACTGTGGGTGCTGTTGATGCTAATGTTATAATTATATAAGTTTCCGTGCATGGCACGGTAAGTGGAGTTAGCAACACACCAACCTCCTTGCCATAACGCAACACTTGTACATGCATAACATGAATGCACTCCGAATTCCCGTACTTCCGCACGGGACAGTGTGGAGCATGTGCAGCTCTCCAGCTCTTCATGCTGTTGTTTCTTGCTCTTTGCTTTGCTGCACTGACGGTCAAATTGTTTGACAATCGCGGCCAGTTTCTGATCAATATCCGATCAACCATGTCTCTGTCAGTGAGCGATGTCCAGCCAAAATGCGCTCTGCTGAGCTGCGAAACGAACTGGCATCCCGCAATTTAGACACGACGGGAACAAAACCTACTCTGCTGACTCGCCTGCTCGAGTTGAAGTTGGCTCCAGACTACTGTACACGAGGACTTGGCTGCTCCGGCAGTGGAGCAGAACCTAGCCGAGGCAACTGCAGCCCCGGCATCCCTGGGAGACTTTAGTCGGGAGGAGGTTCGCGCTGCCCTTGGAACTCGGGCTGCAGCTCCAGCCGTGCTGACAACTCACACGCCGGCGCCTCCGATCCAAGCCCCGGCAACGTTCGTGCGGGAGCTCTCCCACGCACGGCAGGGCGCTCTGCCTGTTTTGGCTGTCGCCACGGCCACCTCAGCGCCAATGCATCCCGCAGGTAAAAAAACTTTTTATGCTACGGTGCCGAAACCCGTTCATGATAAGGTAGTGACTGGCCAGTCATTGACTCTGATTTGGTTCCTTATTGCCAAGTGACTAGTCAGTCCCAAGGGGACACCAGCCGCAGCGTTTTACAACTACCTTGACCACTACAGCTCCTACGGCCCAGTGGTTCTGGCACCTGTAAGCGGGCACTCCTGTCCAGAAGAGTCGAGGACATTGGCACCTGACTCAACGCTTGGACCACGTATTGTGCGATTTTCGCAGCAGCACACCCCTCCAGGGCCCCGGAGCTGTTTTCGTACCAGCCCATTGAAGATGGCTCGGAAATTTAGGTTCCAGGCTGTGTACAAGTACGATCGATCACTTCGCCTCCGTTTCGTAATATCCGATGCTCTGGCATTGGCATTGTGCCCAAGACGTCTGGTGGTGTGCACCTCATCATGCACCTACCTGGTCCTAGCGGCTCTGGCATTAATGACGGCCTTTCTTTTGACGAGCTCTCCCTACATTATGTCACTGTAGACGGCGCAATACACTGCATTTTCCAACACAGTCCCTGAGCTCTCCTCTCTAAAGCTGACACGAAGTATGCATGGCGGTTTTTCCCTGTTTCCCCTCATGTCTGGCTGCGGCTTGGCATTTTTGGGAAGGTTCGTACCATGTAGATAAGGCACCACCATTTGGCATTAGATCCTCCCCCTTCTGTTCAACAGACCGGCTGATGCGGACTCTCAGCCCAACGGCAACTCTGCAATGATCCTGCTAATTCTCTTACTCGTCTTTGAGTACAGCGCTTCCGGACTCTCAGCCCATCTACCGACGCAGTGCTGACACACCCAGCACAGTCCACCCTCCAGCAGTTGACGACGCAACCATGGACCTCATCCGCCAGGGCCTGGCGGACAGCTCCAGCATGACATGCGCTTCGCTGCCGCGCTCCGAATGCTTGTCGCCCTGCGCCCACACTCAGGGACTGATCAGTGCAAGCAGCATTGTTCCAGATCCTGTACTTTGAGCGCATTGCCCAATATGCTAATGGCCAGCCGCATTGGACGGCACTCGCATCAATTGCAGTGCAATAGTAGTGCAGATAAATACTATTTGGGTCCGGTTGTCAGCGCTGCCGGACTCGCAGCCCAACTGCCGAAGTGGTGCCGACACAACCAGCGCAGTCCACCCTCCAGCAGTTGACGACGCAACCATGGACCTCATCCGCCGGGGCAAGCCACACTCAGGGACTGATCAGTGCCGGCAGCATTGTTCCAGATCCTGTACTTCGAGCGCATTGCCCACTATGCTAATGGGCAGCCGCATTGGACGGCACTCACATCAATTGTAGTGTAATAGTAATGCAGATAAATCCTGTTTGGGTCAGGTTGTTGGCGCTTCCGGACTCGCAGCCCAACTGCCGACACAGTGCCGGCACAACCAGCGCAGTCCACCCTTCAGCAGTTGACGACGCAACCATGGACCTCATCCGCCAGGGCCTGGCAGACAGCTCCAGCACGACATACGCTTCGCTGCAGCGCTCCGGACGCTTGTCGCCCTGCGCCAGAGCAAGCCACACCCAGGGACTGATCAGTGCCAGCAGCATTGTTCCAGATCCTGTACTTCGTGCGCATTGCCCACTATGCTAATGAGCAGCCGCATTGGACGGCGCTCGCATCAATTGCTGTAAATAGTAATGCCGATAAATCTTGTTTGGGTTATGTTGTATTTTTGGGAGAACAGTAGGGATCGTGAGTCAGGCCGGCATTGAGCCAAGTGCGCCTATATTCGCTCACAAGTGCATCCTTTAAGCCATCCCGTAAGGAAGAACAGTAGGGATCGTGGGTCAGGCCGGCATTGAGCCAAGTGCGCCTACATTCGCTCACAAGTGCATCCCTACTGCATGCTCGTGTATTGACACGTCTGAATTCAACAGTAAGGATCGTGGGTCAGGCCGGCATTGAGCCAAGTGCGCCTACATTCGCCCACAAGTGCATCCCTACTGCATGCTCGTGTATTGGCACGTCTGAATTCAACAGTAAGGATCGTGGGTCAGGCCGGCATTGAGCCAAGTGCGCCTACATTCGCCCACAAGTGCATCCCTACTGCATGCGCGTGTATTGGCACGTCTGAATTCTCGCCGGGCAATTGCTGCCCCCGTTAGTGTCGGCATTGGCCATACTAACGCACAGCGGTGCTTGCAATACTAGCTCTGGCATTTGACCAGAATATTGCATATTGTATGCGGCAATTGTTGCCTATCTCCTGGTAATACAACGCGTAATAGCTCCCAAACAGGTCGGCTTGTTGTGTGGTTGGTAATGCCTGTTTTGCTGATGCTGCTGTTGCTACGGAAACTGTTAATGCTGTTATTTATACACATGGCTTGGATGCTGTAATTGCTTCTGATGGAGTTGATGCTGTTATGGTTGCCGATGAATGGGCAATGTGCGCCGGAGGCCTCAATATTCCTGAAGTCATTAGCACGTCGAATCAGTGAGAGGAACCATTATCTCTCCTACTCGCTGATTATGCGCCAGCTTCGTGCCTAGATTAGTGTGTGCCTGATTCGCTGGCAAATTACTTGCCTGCGGAGGTCAATACACTCATACCGCAGAAGGCTCATGGGTGTTGGTCATGGCGGCTTTGTGGTGGAATGCAGGGCCCGTGCTTACCTGGTGGTTTAGAGTGCAGGGCCTGTGCTCACCTGGCTGTTTAGTCTGACCTAACTGTTTCATGATATTGTCTGTATTTTGTTGTAGCAATCTTGCATAATGTTGGTCATAATTTGATGGTTGACTTACTCATTTTCTTTGTTTATCGCCTCTGATTTTTCTCTTGTCTGGGTTGTTGGACAAGTGGGGTTAACGGTGCTGCTTGGAAGGTGTTTGCGGATGCGGGTTTGCTCTTTGTTTTGGTATTTCCTAGTTGACTTGATTCTTTTCTTTTCTAATTGGATGTTCCAATTAATTTGATTTGATTTGTCACCATTGCTTTCTTTGCTTGCGCTCTTCGAGCTCTTCATCCCGTTAATCACCTAGTTTCCGACACCCAGTTTACAGTACATATCGCCTATAAGGTTGGCGGCTATAGTGATCAACTTCTCAAATTCTTTTTCATTTGTCATACCTAAGTATACACAGAATACCGCATATAGTAATACTCGACTATAGTAATATATCGCCCATAGTGATCAAATTTAATTTTCAAAAGACCTCTACTACATTATTTTTGCATCGGCTAAAGTAATCGATGTGGAATCAAGTGGTGTCAGAGGCGAACAGAAAGTTACTTCTTTGCGAATAGTTTGCTCAGTGTTGTTTCGTGAGTCAGTCTACCTGTTGTATTATTATTATTATTATTTGAAAGTAGGACGGAGGCACAAAATATTACAAAAAATGTATTATCTACGCATGCATCTACGCAAGAGTCACCACCAGCCAATTAGGACATGTGTCAAAGTATTGAACGCTTTCGTTCCCTTCTTGTCAAAATACTACAGGGAATGATGGAAATAAGCTAAAAGACTACAACTATAAGGAAAAGAAGTTCAGAAATATATCACTCCAATTATGTGTAGAAGTGACACGAAAAAAAAGATGTGAAGAATCAAGAAAACAGCATGCAAATCCAATAAGTGACAAAAACGTAGTGACAAGAAAAAGAGAGAAATATCAAGAGATCAAGGGATCTATTTCGCACCTTCACGACGAACAGTGACAAACAACTGCAAAGACAACACATTCTCCTTCTGAACACAAAGCTCAGGGTCTAACTTACGTATGTACAAAGCTTCCAACACGGCAAGATGTAACAAAGACCTACCACGCGACAAAACAGAGAATACATCATCGGAATACCACTCACGACAACTAGCACTGCCCGACAGGTGACACTTGATTGCCGAGGTACCGTTTCCCTGACCCAACGACTTGGCCGTTGTCACCTCCGATCCTGCCGCTTGCGAATCTCTCTTCTTATTTCCATCATTCCCTGTAGTATTTTGACAAGAAGGGAACGAAAACGTTCAATACTTTTACACATGTCCTAATTGGCTGGTGGTGACTCTTGCGTAGATGCATGCGTAGATAATACATTTTTTGTATTATTATTATTATTGCAATTTCAAATTTGGACTTCACTGAGAATTTTCAAAGTGTTAGGAAATTTGAGGCCACATGCCACGTAATGCTCTTTTCTCTCCGAAACTCAACACTTGCAAGTCAGATATGGAAGAAAGAAAAAATCATCAGTCACACCACCGGGACTCGAACCAGGGACCTTGCTATTTGCGAGCAATGCTCTAACCAACTGAGCTACAGTATGACTCTTATCCACAGTGATGGCAAATCTATCCTTCTTCGATCAATCAATATCTGGCTTGCATCATACTGGCAACTCACACCAATCAAGAGGGCCCTCGGCCATTCGCTTGATATCATGGGGAGCGCATCAAACTATGTCCACTGCGAGCAAATACAAATTGCAATTTCAAATTTGGACTTCACGGAGAATTTTCAAAGTGTTAGGAAATTTGAGGCCACATGCCACGTAATGCTCTTTTCTCTCCGAAACTCAACACTTGCAAGCCAGATATGGAAGAAAGAAAAAATCATCAGTCACACCACCGGGACTCGAACCAGGGACCTTGCTATTCGCGAGCAATGCTCTAACCAACTGAGCTACAGTATGACTCTTATCCACAGTGATGGCAAATCTATCCTTCTTCGATTAATCAATATCTGGCTTGCATCATACTGGCAACTCACACCAATCAAGAGGGCCCTCGGCCATTCGCTTGATATCATGGGGAGCGCATCAAACTATGTCCACTGCGAGCAAATACAAATTGCAATTTCAAATTTGGACTTCACGGAGAATTTTCAAAGTGTTAGGAAATTTGAGGCCACATGCCACGTAATGCTCTTTTCTCTCCGAAACTCAACACTTGCAAGCCAGATATGGAAGAAAGAAAAAATCATCAGTCACACCACCGGGACTCGAACCAGGGACCTTGCTATTCGCGAGCAATGCTCTAACCAACTGAGCTACAGTATGACTCTTATCCACAGTGATGGCAAATCTATCCTTCTTCGATCAATCAATATCTGGCTTGCATCATACTGGCAACTCACACCAATCAAGAGGGCCCTCGGCCATTCGCTTGATATCATGGGGAGCGCATCAAACTATGTCCACTGCGAGCAAATACAAATTGCAATTTCAAATTTGGACTTCACGGAGAATTTTCAAAGTGTTAGGAAATTTGAGGCCACATGTGTGAGTTGCCAGTATGATGCAAGCCAGATATTGATTGATCGAAGAAGGATAGATTTGCCATCACTGTGGATAAGAGTCATACTGTAGCTCAGTTGGTTAGAGCATTGCTCGCAAATAGCAAGGTCCCTGGTTCGAGTCCCGGTGGTGTGACTGATGATTTTTTCTTTCTTCCATATCTGACTTGCAAGTGTTGAGTTTCGGAGAGAAAAGAGCATTACGTGGCATGTGGCCTCAAATTTCCTATTATTATTATTATTATTATTATTATTAGGGTCCTCGACGTCTGTCTCACCGTCCAGGAGCGACACTGACTCACGCTGCTATCTGGTGTTCACGAGGTGTTTGTCGCGCTGGAAGCGGAGCGTCTCTGTAAGTTTGTATCCCTGGTGATGTTTGTGCCTGGAGAGCACTATATAAGTGGTGCTCTTCAGGCACAATCTTCCTCAGCCTACTCAAGCTCAACTGATGAGGGGTGAATTCCCCGAAACACTGTGTATTGAGCAGGGAGTGGTGCTTTCTTGCAGGTTTGCCGAGTCGAAGGTTCGATGGACTTCTCGTGTGCTCTGGATGGCAGTCGTGAGTCAGTCAAGTGTCAAGTAAAGTCGGCGGAATAGCGCGAGCTCCGGTGTGGGGAGCAAACCTTTCTTACAAAATCATCGCCGAAGTCGCAACCACTACTTCGTACTGTTGTGCCCAGCGCGGGCTGGCGACTAGTTGGTTTGGAGGTGACAGCGTTGCGAATGACCGAGGGTCCTCGACGTCTGTCTCACCGTCCAGGAGCGACACTGACTCACGCTGCTATCTGGTGTTCACGAGGTGTTTGTCGCGCTGGAAGCGGAGCGTCTCTGTAAGTTTGTATCCCTGGTGATGTTTGTGCCTGGAGAGCACTATATAAGTGGTGCTCTTCAGGCACAATCTTCCTCAGCCTACTCAAGCTCAACTGATGAGGGGTGAATTCCCCGAAACACTGTGTATTGAGCAGGGAGTGGTGCTTTCTTGCAGGTTTGCCGAGTCGAAGGTTCGATGGACTTCTCGTGTGCTCTGGATGGCAGTCGTGAGTCAGTCAAGTGTCAAGTAAAGTCGGCGGAATAGCGCGAGCTCCGGTGTGGGGAGCAAACCTTTCTTACAAAATCATCGCCGAAGTCGCAACCACTACTTCGTACTGTTGTGCCCAGCGCGGGCTGGCGACTAGTTGGTTTGGAGGTGACAGCGTTGCGAATGACCGAGGGTCCTCGACGTCTGTCTCACCGTCCAGGAGCGACACTGACTCACGCTGCTATCTGGTGTTCACGAGGTGTTTGTCGCGCTGGAAGCGGAGCGTCTCTGTAAGTTTGTATCCCTGGTGATGTTTGTGCCTGGAGAGCACTATATAAGTGGTGCTCTTCAGGCACAATCTTCCTCAGCCTACTCAAGCTCAACTGATGAGGGGTGAATTCCCCGAAACACTGTGTATTGAGCAGGGAGTGGTGCTTTCTTGCAGGTTTGCCGAGTCGAAGGTTCGATGGACTTCTCGTGTGCTCTGGATGGCAGTCGTGAGTCAGTCAAGTGTCAAGTAAAGTCGGCGGAATAGCGCGAGCTCCGGTGTGGGGAGCAAACCTTTCTTACAAAATCATCGCCGAAGTCGCAACCACTACTTCGTACTGTTGTGCCCAGCGCGGGCTGGCGACTAGTTGGTTTGGAGGTGACAGCGTTGCGAATGACCGAGGGTCCTCGACGTCTGTCTCACCGTCCAGGAGCGACACTGACTCACGCTGCTATCTGGTGTTCACGAGGTGTTTGTCGCGCTGGAAGCGGAGCGTCTCTGTAAGTTTGTATCCCTGGTGATGTTTGTGCCTGGAGAGCACTATATAAGTGGTGCTCTTCAGGCACAATCTTCCTCAGCCTACTCAAGCTCAACTGATGAGGGGTGAATTCCCCGAAACACTGTGTATTGAGCAGGGAGTGGTGCTTTCTTGCAGGTTTGCCGAGTCGAAGGTTCGATGGACTTCTCGTGTGCTCTGGATGGCAGTCGTGAGTCAGTCAAGTGTCAAGTAAAGTCGGCGGAATAGCGCGAGCTCCGGTGTGGGGAGCAAACCTTTCTTACAAAATCATCGCCGAAGTCGCAACCACTACTTCGTATTATTATTATTATTATTATTATTATTAAAAGTAGAAAGGTCTTTCCATAACCTTGAACCTTCCAAGTTGGAAGGCTGTCGGTTAGCGCTACGGAGATGTGTTGAAGCTAGGTGTCAGGACGTCGAATGTCTCTGTACTCTGTCAGTTTTGTGCCTAGTTGTTGCACTTTCTGACTGTATATAGTATCTAGTTACAGTGGTGGAGAGTTACTCTTAACTCGTTTCCATATATCCTTTTCCTTTCTACTTTTATAATTGGCTCAATACCCGAGTTTCAAATTATTATTATTATTATTATTACTTGCATGTACGCGTTGGAGTCAACCATGCAAGCATGATCCTGTTGTATTAGTTGTCCAAAATGTCTTCATTGTGAGGATATGCTGACGATGTGGGTCAGGAGCCTTGGCTGCCATAGGCATGATAGAGTGCATTTCTAAAAGTAGGAGTACACAGGACGTACGCTGCAACCAACTATGCAGTGTGTATGTGCACGGTGCGCTGAGTCTTTTGATGCCCCACTCGCACACAGTACATGCAGTATCGATCATAGTAGTGTATCGCTTATAGTGATACAATGCTCAAAATCAAACACCACCGGTATAGGCGATACTGACTGTACTAACGGGAATAAAGGCAAATAGGTCAGTAACTGTTCTATTCACTGTACTAGTAGTAACTAATGCAGTGAATAGAACAGTTACTGACCCATTTGCCTTTATTTGTTATAGTTGCCGATAGTTGTGATGGTACTGCTGCTGCCGTTGGTGTTGATGCTGATATTGCTGGCAATGGTGTTGATGCTGATAATGCAGGCAATTGTGTTGATGCTGATATTGCTGGCAATGGTGTGGATACTGATATTGCTGGCAATGGTGTTGATGCTGTTGTTGATTTCAAACGATTAGATGCTCTGGAAGTTGCCGATTATGTTACTGCTGTTTTTGGTGACGTTGGTGTTGATTGTGGTAATGCAGGCGATGGTATTGATGCTGATGCTGTCATGAAACTGTTGATGCTGTTGTTACTGTTAGTCGTGCCGATGTGTTGATGCTGTTTTTCCTCACGATGGTGTTGATGCTGTTTTTCACACTGCCGGTGTCTGTACAGTAATTGATGCCGATGGTGTTGATGTTGTTGTGCCTGCCGATAGTTTTGATGCTGTTGTAAAATGCTGCTGATCAAAATCTGATCGAGTGAATCAAGTTTACTTTCTGCACCAGTCAACAGTCCAGTGTTCGCAGGTCTAGAAGTGCACAGCGCCCTGCATCTGCTGGACTCGGGCGATCAAATTTCATTGATCAGTGCTGTAGCGGAGGATGGTGTTGATTCTGTTATTGGTAATGTTGATGTTGATGCTGTAAAAGCAACTGGTGGTGTTGATGGTGTTGTGGCTGCCGATGCTGTCGATTGTGTTGTGGTTGCCAATGCAGTTCATGCTGTAATTGCTACCGTTGTTGTTGATGCTGTTGTTGCTGCCAGTAGCAATGATTTGGCCCGATATCTGAGACTTTCGACCTTCGGGGCTACGCGGTTTTTTTGAGAAAACACTAAAAACAAATTTGTTCGCAAAAAATCGATTCCGTCAAAGCAAAGTGCAGAGACGACAATGGCGGAATAAAATTGAAGGCGATTCTTGTGTCAGTTGGTTATTGGGCTCACGGAGCACAGCAGCCGCGATCCCATGGACGGTGATGCATCGTTCTTTGTGGATATCCTGACAAGCGGCGACAGCGCTTCTAGTTCTGAGAGCGCATGTCAGGCGAATCGATCGCAAGTGACACGCGGTACTTACCTGTCGGGGGCGACGATGATGAGGACTTGGCCTGGATGAGTATGATCAAGACCAACCACAGTCTGCCTCAGCGATAGCTGCTACAGCTCCAGGCAAGGACAACCAGGTGGATTCCTGAGGGTACGCCGCTTGCAAGGTCGCTGGGCGCCTTTGGCAATTGCGCGAGTGGCAGAACTGTTTCCTGAGTGTCATGCCAGACCTGCTAAAACAGCACGAAATGATGCGAGTTTTCTTTGCGACGATGATCCTAAAATGTTTGGGATGGCAAGCTCGATATTCGAGCTAATAATGGCGAATCAGACCATCACGGAGCACATGAGGCTGGGCAATCTCGAGTAACATTCTGTTACTTTTGAGTTGGTGGTGTGAAACGCTTGTCAGGCTGGTTTACTGATGTTTGGAAATGGTCAGTCTCCACAAAGTGCAACAAGGCGAATCTGGACGCATTTGCTCTGTTTGACTCCTTCACAATACGTATGTGAATGCTGTCACATGTATCATGGTGTTCCGTCAAAATCTGTTGCAGACTATCCTGTCAAGCATGTCCATCACCAGGAGAACAGATAAATCACCTCTCCTTCTAATGCTGCTATTGCTGCTGTTGCAACTACACAACCTCAATAAAGTCACGGAATGTTGGAAATGAAGTACCTGAACAGTCAAAACACTTTACTATATTAGTTGGCTAGTGATATCACATGGAAACAATTTTTGGTGGCTCCAAACACACTGATCTTTCAAAATTGTAAAAAAAGAACAATTCATTAACATGACTCCTGACTGTAGAATGCATTTCTACATGGTCAATATTGGTCTGATGGCCGTGAAACGAAGTCACAATACTCTACAAAGGCAAGACATCAATTTGCAATAAAAAAATCAATTTCACCAAAACAGCCCCGAAGGTCGATTTTCTCAGATATTGGGCCATTTAGTTTTTGCTGCCAATTGTTTTGATTCTGGTATTGTTCTCTCAAAGGGTAACCAGCAGCTTTCGGCCTGTTTATCAATAAAGTAATTCCACCTCCACCAAATGCACTCTCTGGCCGACCTCACACACCAGCAACATGACTGCAAGTTGTATTATTCATTATTAAAAGCATGTCCGCGTAGGTGGCGGGGGTGCCACTTTCGCTTATGCCATTCAGGATTGATGTCTGAAGAGTAATACAATACAATGAAATGACAGAAATGACGTTAACAAAAGGCGTTGGCAACAATACCAATCGGCCTAGTGGAAAACTTAATCGAAAGTATAAAATAGAATATACATACATACAACATGTCTGGCGGAATCACATGAATCACATGAATCACATGAATCACGACAATCAGTCCTGTTAGGTGGGGTGGGCTCCACGCCATGCCTGTCCGTCCGCTTGGTATCTCAAGTTGTAGATAGTGACAGATAGTTTTCCTCGGTACAGCACTGTAAAAAAAATTTACCGAAGGATGTACCCAGAGTGCTTGAAAGTGCTCAACACCACAAAGGCAGAGCGTAGTACACAACAGAACAACAAGGACAATCAAGGCTTGTTTGCTGCTACTTTAAGTTTCATGCTTACGCAATCATCAGGCAACATGAAGATCGGGTGCCGACCATGCCGGTATATATGCCAGGAGAGGGTGGTATAAAAAGCTGTGTGAGGCTGTGGGGGCTAGCGCAGTAGCGGTGATGTTTTAGGCAGGGGGCTGTGTGCAGAGTGTGTGGTTGTTGAAGGCAGGGGCTAGCAGTGCAGTGTGAGCGCGAAGTGTGTGGCTGGTGTGGGCAGGAGGTGGTGAACAATGCGTGTGGATGTTGTAGGCAGGAGGCTGTAGAGCTAGCAGTGTGATAATAGCGCAATGTAAATGGATATGTCTGGTGTGGGCAGGGTGTTATGAGCAAGGTGTGTGAACGTGAATGGTGTGGGCAGGAGGCTGTGGAGACATGTTTAGGTGACACCGTGGTTTTTTAGGAGATACTTGTTCTCGTGTCGGCACTTGGACACCATTTCGGAGCGCTTGTTGAGGCTGGACGGTGACCCTAGCGTGTTCAGGATGTGATACTTTTCTCTGGTACAGAGGGAACACCGCTTCGTGATGTTGGAGTATGCCTGGGCGCGATCTTTTATCCTCCATTCGACTTCATATTGGGCGTTGGATTTCTTCAGCTTCCAGATGTAGTTGGAGAACTCAGTGCAGCTGGAGTACTTCTCGTATCTTGTTGTAGTCATGTGGTTGGCATGGCGTGACTTGAATGGTGGCGCCGACATACCGGTGTATTCCTTTTTGGTGGGGCCTGACGTTATGGATGCCACATATATCAGCTCCGTCGTTTGGCATTCACCGTTGAGTGGACAAGATGGCTTGTCTCGGCAGTTGCAGGGCTTTTCCGGTTTTTTCGTTTGCGGGCAGAGGACCGCTTTGTTGTGGCTTTTGATGCGTGCAGCCATATTTGGCATGCAACTGTAGCTTATCTTGATGGTGTTTTTTGTGAATATTTTTCCGAGCTTCGACTGCGGGGGGAAGTGCTTCTTAATGAGCGCGAGGAATCTTCCACCGATGTTTGTTTTCACATTACGGCTGTAGGGCGGGTTGTACCAAATCACCTTCCTCTTCCTTTTCTTCTTTTTGCTTGTTTTCTGTTTGAACTCTAGCGTGCTAGGGTGGCCGCTGGCGTTGAGGGCCTCCGCGTAGATGGGGATAGCATCACGGAACACCGCCTCTGAGCAGGAGATGCTTGCCAGTCGGTTGTTAATTCCAGCTGGGATGTTCTTAAGGACTTGCGGTGGGTGATTGGAGTTGACGTTGACATACAGTGGGGTGTCGTTGGGTTTTCGGTACGGTTGGTAGGTTCCTGTGGAGAGGCTCATTGTGATGTCTAGGTAGTTAACAGCGTTCAGGTTGACGTCTATCGTGATTTTTAGCCCCAGCGTCTTGAAGGTGTCGATGACAGCTTTCCTTACTTTGTCCGCACTGTGGCCAGTGGCGTTACGGAGGACGGCAAGCCCGTCGTCTCTGTAGAGGCCTACCGAGCCGCTACTGAAGTGCTGTTCGAGTTTACCCAGGAGGAAGGCGCCGACCAGCTCACATGCTTCAGCGCCATCGAAGGATCCCATGGTAACATCGAACAGCCCGTCTCTGTTTTTCTTTGCCCATGTTCGGTTAGCTCCGAATAGCAGTGACTGCCTCGCGTGTAGTATTATGTCGGCGTCACAGTCAGGAATTGCCACGAACTGCTTAGCGTAGGCGAGGGCTAGGCTCAGCAAGTTTTCGGAAATAGATGGATAGAAATCCACTATATCGAACATCACGAACGTGTGGCTAGCCTTCTCCTCGATTGCGCTGAACCAGTTTATGACGGAGGATGTGTTTTTCCATAGGTTGATGTTGGGTTTGTCCCGCAGCGCTTCCACTATGCCGCTCAGTATCTTTCTGCTGATAACGCCTATCTCCGGCTTCGCAGGGTTAATTAGGCGGCATGGTATGTTCCGGGGGAAGTTTTCTTTGTGGTCCTTGATGGTGACGAAAGCTTCTGCCTTTGCCATGGTGTCGATGCGGTCCTCCAGGCCCTTATCAGCAGCGATTTTCCTGGCCTCGTCGTTGATGGTGTCGTAGGAGCCTTCTGATGTTCGATATAGTGGATTTCTATCCATCTATTTCCGAAAACTTGCTGAGCCTAGCCCTCGCCTACGCTAAGCAGTTCGTGGCAATTCCTGACTGTGACGCCGACATAATACTACACGCGAGGCAGTCACTGCTATTCGGAGCTAACCGAACATGGGCAAAGAAAAACAGAGACGGGCTGTTCGATGTTACCATGGGATCCTTCGATGGCGCTGAAGCATGTGAGCTGGTCGGCGCCTTCCTCCTGGGTAAACTCGAACAGCACTTCAGTAGCGGAAATAGATGGATAGAAATCCACTATATCGAACATCACGAACGTGTGGCTAGCCTTCTCCTCGATTGCGCTGAACCAGTTTATGACGGAGGATGTGTTTTTCCATAGGTTGATGTTGGGTTTGTCCCGCAGCGCTTCCACTATGCCGCTCAGTATCTTTCTGCTGATAACGCCTATCTCCGGCTTCGCAGGGTTAATTAGGCGGCATGGTATGTTCCGGGGGAAGTTTTCTTTGTGGTCCTTGATGGTGACGAAAGCTTCTGCCTTTGCCATGGTGTCGATGCGGTCCTCCAGGCCCTTATCAGCAGCGATTTTCCTGGCCTCGTCGTTGATGGTGTCGTAGGAGCCTTCTGATGTTCGATATAGTGGATTTCTATCCATCTATTTCCGAAAACTTGCTGAGCCTAGCCCTCGCCTACGCTAAGCAGTTCGTGGCAATTCCTGACTGTGACGCCGACATAATACTACACGCGAGGCAGTCACTGCTATTCGGAGCTAACCGAACATGGGCAAAGAAAAACAGAGACGGGCTGTTCGATGTTACCATGGGATCCTTCGATGGCTCTGAAGCATGTGAGCTGGTCGGCGCCTTCCTCCTGGGTAAACTCGAACAGCACTTCAGTAGCGGCTCGGTAGGCCTCTACAGAGACGACGGGCTTGCCGTCCTCCGTAACGCCACTGGCCACAGTGCGGACAAAGTAAGGAAAGCTGTCATCGACACCTTCAAGACGCTGGGGCTAAAAATCACGATAGACGTCAACCTGAACGCTGTTAACTACCTAGACATCACAATGAGCCTCTCCACAGGAACCTACCAACCGTACCGAAAACCCAACGACACCCCACTGTATGTCAACGTCAACTCCAATCACCCACCGCAAGTCCTTAAGAACATCCCAGCTGGAATTAACAACCGACTGGCAAGCATCTCCTGCTCAGAGGCGGTGTTCCGTGATGCTATCCCCATCTACGCGGAGGCCCTCAACGCCAGCGGCCACCCTAGCACGCTAGAGTTCAAACAGAAAACAAGCAAAAAGAAGAAAAGGAAGAGGAAGGTGATTTGGTACAACCCGCCCTACAGCCGTAATGTGAAAACAAACATCGGTGGAAGATTCCTCGCGCTCATTAAGAAGCACTTCCCCCCGCAGTCGAAGCTCGGAAAAATATTCACAAAAAACACCATCAAGATAAGCTACAGTTGCATGCCAAATATGGCTGCACGCATCAAAAGCCACAACAAAGCGGTCCTCTGCCCGCAAACGAAAAAACCGGAAAAGCCCTGCAACTGCCGAGACAAGCCATCTTGTCCACTCAACGGTGAATGCCAAACGACGGAGCTGATATATGTGGCATCCATAACGTCAGGCCCCACCAAAAAGGAATACACCGGTATGTCGGCGCCACCATTCAAGTCACGCCATGCCAACCACATGACTACAACAAGATACGAGAAGTACTCCAGCTGCACTGAGTTCTCCAACTACATCTGGAAGCTGAAGAAATCCAACGCCCAATATGAAGTCGAATGGAGGATAAAAGATCGCGCCCAGGCATACTCCAACATCACGAAGCGGTGTTCCCTCTGTACCAGAGAAAAGTATCACATCCTGAACACGCTAGGGTCACCGTCCAGCCTCAACAAGCGCTCCGAAATGGTGTCCAAGTGCCGACACGAGAACAAGTATCTCCTAAAAAACCACGGTGTCACCTAAACATGTCTCCACAGCCTCCTGCCCACACCATTCACGTTCACACACCTTGCTCATAACACCCTGCCCACACCAGACATATCCATTTACATTGCGCTATTATCACACTGCTAGCTCTACAGCCTCCTGCCTACAACATCCACACGCATTGTTCACCACCTCCTGCCCACACCAGCCACACACTTCGCGCTCACACTGCACTGCTAGCCCCTGCCTTCAACAACCACACACTCTGCACACAGCCCCCTGCCTAAAACATCACCGCTACTGCGCTAGCCCCCACAGCCTCACACAGCTTTTTATACCACCCTCTCCTGGCATATATACCGGCATGGTCGGCACCCGATCTTCATGTTGCCTGATGATTGCGTAAGCATGAAACTTAAAGTAGCAGCAAACAAGCCTTGATTGTCCTTGTTGTTCTGTTGTGTAAAAAAAATTTAAAAAATGTTTCAACCACTATAGGCCTCTCAAGTGTCCGCAAGCTTGCATAAAATGTGTGTTTTTCAACACCATACCAGAAACGTGTGTTCTTCAACACCATACATACCATAACCGTAACTATACGAGACAACAGCAGCGTGGCGCCCGGCTATGAGACAACAGCAGCGTGGCGCCCGGCTATGTGACAACAGCCCAGTATGGTGGTGAATGAGATCACGGAGTGAATGCCCCAGAGGCCTCTCGTGTGACTACTTGCACTACTGTGGTAGAGTGCTATGTCGGAACTGTCACCCTTATTTTCAGTTGATGTATACTACATTTCAGAGTACTAGAATCTGTTGTGCAAGTATCAATGATGTCCTCAGACTCATTACACTTATGGCGCGTAGCAGTGTCATTTTGCACCATTTTCTCCGCGTTTTAGCACATAGCATGTCTGTTATCTAGTACCTCTATGCCAAAGAGGATCGCGCTTCTTCATAGCATTCTATGTACATGTATAAAACCGTGTTTTCAAAGTAATTCTAGCCATTCATTATTCTCAACCTTCACTGATGAGACTTATAGTGGTCGAAACAGCGCCGTCGGAGGAAAAACTATTTGCGAGTATCTACAACTTGAAGTCAAGAGGTACACAAAAGGAAGTAGAATAGGGCTGTTTTCGTTGTTACTCAGAATGTCATGGTAACAACCAATCATCAGGGCATTTGAGCACTATTGCAGGTTAAGGCGCACTGCCTCTGTGTACAACTTGGTGTCATATTGCTGGTGTGTGAGGTCGGCCAACGAGCACGATTGGTGGAGGTGGAATTACTTTATTCCCGTAGCTATGCAGAAGACGTTACTTCAGTAACGTCTGGCGCTAGCCAGGGTCCACACAGCTTTAATTTGGTGTTTGTGTGTTTGTGTCACGCCTGGCGCTATCCCGTATCTGTCCCGTACCGTACCGTACCATCAAACACAGCTGGCCACATACAGCTGGCCGCACTATTCAAATAGGGCTTTCAAACGCAAGATCATAACGTGAAGCAACTTGGAAGAATGAGTATGAATGCGAAGTGTATGGGGGAATGCATGTAGGGCGATAGTGCGGGTTCGAATCCCAGGTAATGCCTGAAAAAATAGGAAAATTGAAAAATTTATAACATCCCTATTCTTTTTTTGTCGTCATCAAGGCGGTAGTTGGTGTCGTATTACCCTCAACCGTACCTGTCCCGTACCTGTCCCGTCCCGTACCGTACAATCAAAGACGGCTGGCCACAATGCATATTCAAATAGGGCTTTCAAATGCAAGATCACAACGTGGAGCAACTTGGAAGAATTAGTATGTATGCGAAGTGTATCGGGGGATGCATGCAGGGCGATAGTGCGGGTTCGAATCCCAGGTTATGTCTTAAAAAAAGGAGAAATTTATAAGAATAAATAAGTAACATCTCTATGCTTTTTTGTTTAGGTCATCAAGGCAAAAAAGCATAGCATAGGGTCCTGAGCTTCCAAGCTCTCTCGTTGCTGGTATTGTTGTCGGCCGTGTTGCTGCTCTCATGATCAGAGTGAATGTTGAAGTAATATGATGAATAAAACATGCACACTCATTTCCTGTACCTATTTGTTACTCCAGATCCGGAATATTTCGCAAGCATCTCGAAGTACTGCAATGTGATCTAGTCCACAGATCACTGGTGGATGGGAATAACTTTTGAAAGGTAAACTGGGTATGCCCACTGCTTCTACACCGCTGTTGCAGCTGCTGCGGTTGTTGCTGATGTTGCTGCTATAGCTGATCCAAAAGCTGTAGATACTGGTGTGTTGTCGGTGCTACAGTCGCTACTAGTGTTGAAGCTTTTGTTTGTTATGGTGTTGTTGGTGGTGTTGTCGCTGCCGATGCTGTTGAAACGATTTTTGCTGCATGCTGGTGTTAACGGTGGTTTTGTCGCTGTTACTGTTGAACCTGTTAACTTAATGCAGGTCATGGTGTAGATGCATTGTTGCTTGTGATAGTGTTGATACTATCATGCTCAGAGTATCTTGAAGTATATGATTGCTAACACATGCGCATTCATTTTCTGTTACTGTTATTTTGATTCAGATCTGGAATATTTCACAATCGTCTCGTACAGTATGACTAATTCAATGGATCACTGGAAGACAGGTATTTCTTTTGAAAGGTAAACTGGTCATGCCCACTGCTGATGCGCCTCTGTTGTACCTCTTGTGGTTGTTGCTGATGTTGCTGCTGTTGCTGTTTCGAATCCTGTTGATACTGTGGGTGCTTATGGTGCTAGAGCTTCTACTGGTGTTGATGTTTTGTTGTTGCCCATTTTCTCGATGCTGCTGTTGCTGCGGAAACTGTTAATGGTGTTACTTTTGCGGATGGTTTTGATGCTGTAATTACTTCTGATGAAGTTGTTACTGTTAACCCTTTGCGGGCGGATGACGTGTACACACGCGCCTGAACCACATGCCAGTTCTCTGATGACGTGTACACACGCGCCTGAACCACATGCTGGTTCTCTGATGACGTGTACACACGCGCCTGAACCACATGCCGGTTCTCTGATGACGTGTACACACGCGCCTGAACCACATGCCGGTTCTCTGATGACGTGTACACACGCGCCTGAACCACATGCCGGTTCTCTGATGACGTGTACACACGCGCCTGAACCACATGCCGGTTCTCTGATGACGTGTACACACGCGCCTGAACCACATGCCAGTTCTCTGATGACGTGTATACACTCACTTGGGTTTGCATCGTGTATCGCGGTGAATAGATCAGTGTACAAACTTTTGGTACTCGGCACTCTGTAAAAGAGCATCCAATCTCCACAAACGACACACCGTTGGAAACATCTTGAGCTCAGCTTTCCCAGGTTAAAACGTTCTTCACGATAGGGTACAGACTGAGTGAGTGGTTACAAATTGAACACGGAAATCACTTCCTGGAGCGACCGCGATTTTTTTGTTCGTGACTTCGCAGTTGTTTGGATCATTCCAGGGGATTTCCCTTTTGCACAACGCATGCGTTATGGACATCAAAAGAAGTGCGTGGATCTCAGCTTTGCAGAGCAGTTTGAATAATAAAAATAGGTTGAATTTGAGCAAGGAGCCATAAATCACGTGTGACTGAGTTGTTGTTTCGTTCCGAGGGATGGTGGGCCAGTTTGGAGAGGTCGTGGATGTCGCTCTGGTGGGCCTATGGAGCTGAGAGCTTCCAGGATGGATTTGCTTGGTCCTGATCTTTTCAACATGCCCAGGATGATGAAATTCCATCCAGGTGAACTGAAATGATAATAAATTTCGCAGTGCGCCCAAACTCCACCAGGAGAGTTCGTGCGCTGGAGCGCCAGAGTATTGGGGGAAACGGGCCAGCATGCAAAGGGTTAAAGTTGCTGATCGTTGTGATGGTACTGCTGCTGCCGTTGGTGTTGATACTGATAATGCAGGCGATGGTGTTGATACTGATAATGCAGGCGATGGTGTTGATACTGATAATGCAGGCGATGGTGTTGATGCTGATAATGCAGGTGATGGTGTTGATACTGATAATGCAGGCGATGGTGTTGATACTGATAATGCAGGCGATGGTGTTGATACTGATAATGCAGGTGATGGTGTTGATACTGATAATGCAGGCGATGGTGTTGATGCTGATAATGCAGGTGATGGTGTTGATACTGATAATGCAGGCGATGGTGTTGATACTGATAATGCAGGCGATGGTGTTGATACTGATAATGCAGGTGATGGTGTTGATGCTGATAATGCAGGCGATGGTGTTGATACTGATAATGCAGGCGATGGTGTTGATACTGATAATGCAGGTGATGGTGTTGATGCTGATAATGCAGGCGATGGTGTTGATGCTGATAATGCAGGTGATGGTGTTGATGCTGATAATGCAGGTGATGGTGTTGATACTGATAATGCAGGTGATGGTGTTGATACTGATAATGCAGGTGATGGTGTTGATACTGATAATGCAGGTGATGGTGTTGATGCTGATAATGCAGGTGATGGTGTTGATACTGATAATGCAGGTGATGGTGTTGATGCTGATAATGCAGGTGATGGTGTTGATACTGATAATGCAGGTGATGGTGTTGATGCTGATAATGCAGGTGATGGTGTTGATACTGCTGTTGCCACCGAAACTGTTGATACTGCTGTTACTGTTAGTGCCGGTAGTTTTGAGGCTGTTTGTGCTGTTTCTGGTGCCATTGATGCTGTTTTTGCTACTGGTGCCATTGATGCTGTTTTTGCTACTGATGGTGTTGATGCTGTTTTTCACACTGCTGGTGTCTGTACAGTCATTGATGCCGATGGTGTTGATGTTGTTGTGCCTGCCGATAGTTTTGATGCTGTTGTAAAATGCTGCTGATCAAAATCTGATCGAGTGAATCAAGTTTACTCTCAACACCAGTCAACAGTCTAGTGCTCGCAGGTCTAGAATTGCACCCCCCCCCCCCCCACCATCTGCTGCACTCAGGTGATCGGATTTCATTGAGCAGCGCTGTAGCGGAGGAGGGTGTTGATTGTGTTATTGGTAACGATTGTGTTGCTGTCCCCAGCCTCTGCAGGGACAGCAGCAACAGCAGGAAGAAAAAGAATGCGGCTGCTTTAGGGATGACCACCCCACTCCTGCCGAACCTGGATGGGATGCCCCCCCCCCGAAAGGGCCGCTGCATGGTCACGGACTGCACGGCCACATTCAGTCTCTTGCTCTTTTCGGCGGTCACAATGCTGAGGATTCCCCTCCCTCCACAAATTTGTTTGCCACCTCTACCCCATGGCTATCGGCGACTCTTGCCTGTCATCTAAAATGTTACCACCTTTCTTCAGTTCTTTTGTCGCGCTTCTCAGCTGGTCTGACTTCAGTGCCCTCCGCACTTTCTCCAGGTGCTCCTGGAGCCGGGCGTTAACCGCATGCTGGTGCTCAAACGCCACGTTCCTCCATTTGCTGGGCCCTGTTGAAGTGGCACGAGAGCGATGGCAATGACGGCGAGCCTTCTTGCCGGAACTTTGTGATTTTTTAAATTTTTTGGATCTGGATCTCCGGCTCCTGGGGCTGGGTGACCGCGATGAACTACTGCTGGCACTTGACGATGATCGGGATGATGACGACGACGATGACGACGATGATGACGGAGAACGTCTCCGTCTGCGACCTCTGCCACGTGGGGATTCCGGGGCCCTGGCCCTTTCGAGCTCGATTTGGGCCTCGAGCAGCCTGATACGAGTTGCCTGATCCTCCAGGCGTGCCGCAGCCACACATGGACTTCATTCGCGTTCTGCTGCGCGTCAGCCTGCAGTCGTGCCGGTTCTGCGCTTGCAGCACGATGGGTCCTTTTACGGGGAGGCATGTTCCTAAAAGGATCTTGAAAGTTCGTTGAAAAACGGGATCGGAAAAGACACTACACTTGCAAAGCAAGAAGAAAAATAATGACGCAGCCGGAGCGCATGCTCCTAATATCTCGCATTTGCGAGCAGCAAATGTTACGTCATGCAAAAGAAAGACAAAAAAGAACTACATTTCTCGTTTCTTTCCTACGTCAGCCAGCGAGAAATGAGGCATTGATTGTGTTAAAGGGGAAGTATACCCTAAAATCAAATTTTCACCAGTTGTAGTCTTCTGGGTGCCGAGTCGAATGGTCTTGGTCCGAGGAAGCTGCGACGCTCCCTTCCTTCTTTTTTCCCGATCGAACCCGCGCACTTCCACCGAAACTGCGTGACTGCGCCCTACTAGATGGGGATTTGTATGCAAAATCTCACTAAAAGTGCTATGTCGTTCTTATAAAAGCACGGATGACCGCGATTGGCCCATATGTTGTAGTCTTTTGGACGCTGAGTCGACTGGTTTTGGTCCGAAAAGGCTGCGATGCAGCGTTCCTCCTTTATTCCCAATCGAACAAGGTTGAAGAAGCGGTCACGTGCTCCTGATTGCCCAAATCACCTGGTCACCGCGCCAGCAGGCGACAACTTTCACACCAAGGTTCAACTCGAGTGACAGGACTGCACCCAAAAAAGGTCAAACAGGCTAGTAAGTTGTACCCTGCAGGCACGGTGACCAGGTGACTGGTGTACGCAGGAGCACGTGACCGCTTGTTCAACCATGTTCGATTGGGAATAAAGGAGGAACGCTGCATCGCAGCCTTTTCGGACCAAAACCAGTCGACTCAGCATCCAAAAGACTACAACATATGGGCCAATGGCGGTCATCCGTGCTTTTATAAGAACGAAATGGCGCTTTTAGTGACATTTTGCATACAAATCCCCATCTAGTAGGGCGCAGTCACCCAGTTTCTGTGGAAGTGCGTGAGTTCGATTGGGAATAAAGGAGGAAGGGAGCGTCCCAGCTTCCTCGGACCAAGACCATTCGACTCAGCACCCCAAAGACTACAACTGGTTAAAATTTGATTTTAGGGTATACTTCCCCTTTAATTGTGTTATTGGTAGCGGTTGTGTTGATTGTGTTGTTGGCAACGATCGTGTTGATTGTGTTTTGGTAACGGTTGTGTTGCTTGTGTTGTTGGCAACGATTGTGTTATTGGTGTTGAGTGCGAAAAAGGACGACTGACGACATCTTCTCCAGACATTACAACGGACAACGGGAACAAGTTAGTGGGAACGACATTTATTATAGACGACGAGACAAGAGACAAAGACGAACGAAACGACTACATTGAAGAGTGAGAAAGAGAGCAAGAGATCAAGTCTGAACGGCAAGATAAAGGGCCTGGTTAGCTATGGCAATCATGGGCGCGCAAGTAGCTACCCAGGCCAATGGAACAAAAGGTGAGTACATGAGTGCATGCAGGCCAGCTAGAAAAGGTACGGGAGGAATCTGAATCCTGTCCCTATAAGGCATGTGATAGATGTATTATAGACCTGGTACGGTAAGCATACCGTACTGGATATCTGCCCTCACGGCAGGCGCCGTTCAGGCAGATATCGGATGGTATTGCCCTTGTAATCGGTCAATAATACGTACCTATTGCCCTCGGCAGGAGAGGTGCTGATTCCCTGGGTTACGGACAACAATTTCGTGCCATGTAATAAATGATAGCTGGCACATGCACACTCATTTGCTGTACTTGTCTATTGATTCAGATCTGGAATATTGCACAAGCGTCTCGTACAGTATGACTAAGTCAATGGATCACTGGAGTACAGGGATTTCTTTTGAAAGGTAAACTGGTCATGCCCACTGCTGATGCACCTCTGTTGTAGCTCTTGTGGTTGTTGCTAATGTTACTGCTGTTGTTGATGGCAACAGTTTGTAGCTCTTATGGTTGTTGCTGATGTTACTGCTGTTGTTGATGGCAACAGTTTGTAGCTCTTATGGTTGCTGCTGATGTTACGGCTGTTGTTTATGGCAACAGTTTGTAGCTCTTGTGGTTGTTGCTAATGTTACTGCTGTTGTTTATGGCAACAGTTTGTAGCTCTTGTGGTTGTTGCTGATGTTACTGCTGTTGTTTATGGCAACAGTTTGTAGCTCTTGTGGTTGTTGCTAATGTTACTGCTGTTGGTTATGGCAATAGTTTGTAGCTCTTCTGGTTATTGCTAATGTACTGCTGTTGTTTATGGCTACAGTTTGTAGCTCTTGTGGTTGTTGCTAATGTTGCTGCTGTTGTTTACGGCAACAGTTTGTGGCTCTTGTGGTTGTTGCTAATGTTGCTGCTGTTGTTTATGGCAACAGTTTGTAGCTCTTGTGGTTGTTGCTAATGTTACTGCTGTTGTTGATGGCAACAGTTTGTAGCTCTTGTGGTTGTTGCTAATGCTGTTGTTTATGGCAACAGTTTGTAGCTCTTGTGGTTGTTGCTGATGTTACTGCTGTTGTTTATGGCAACAGTTTGTAGCTCTTATGGTTGTTGCTGATGTTACGGCTGTTGTTTATGGCAACAGTTTGTAGCTCTTGTGGTTGTTGCTGATGTTACTGCTGTTGTTTATGGCAACAGTTTGTAGCTCTTGTGGTTGTTGCTGATGTTACTGCTGTTGTTGATGGCAACAGTTTGTAGCTCTTATGGTTGTTGCTGATGTTACGGCTGTTGTTTATGGCAACAGTTTGTAGCTCTTGTGGTTGTTGCTGATGTTACTGCTGTTGTTTATGGCAACAGTTTGTAGCTCTTGTGGTTGTTGCTAATGTTACTGCTGTTGTTTACGGCAACAGTTTGTAGCTCTTGTGGTTGTTGCTGAAGTTACTGCTGTTGTTTATGGCAACAGTTTGTAGCTCTTGTGGTTGTTGCTGATGTTACTGCTGTTGTTTATGGCTACAGTTTGTAGCTCTTGTGGTTATTGCTGATGTTACGGCTGTTGTTTATGGCAACAGTTTGTAGATGCTGGTGATGCTGCATGTGTTACCGTCGCCATGCGGTTGCTGCCGATGGATTCTATTGGTTTTACTGGCGGTGTTGTAGCGGCTGTTGATGGCTGTGCTGTTGATGCTGCCGATGTTGTTGATGCCTACGCTATTGTTCCTGTATGTGTGTGCGTGCGTGCGTGTGTGCGT